>NC_056745.1:162842745-162970245 GCF_019279795.1 Protopterus annectens | reverse complement strand
GGATTTGTCTTACTGGAACTCATTTCAGACTGATAAACTGACAGGAAAATTTCCAAAGTGATTTCTGACAGGAATATTGTTAAGATTTCCTTTCTTTTTTAGATATAGTTCAAGAACTATATAAAACAAACATATTTAGAAAGAAAATTACTTCAAAATTATTTTTAAGTAATTAATTCCTGTCAGTGTAATGAAATTGGTGGAGCTGAAGAAATCTGCTGCTATCCTGTGTTCATCCTTGGCCACGCCCCCGGGTAAAACCCTTCTTCAGTGCAGACATATATGGGTTCTAACAGCTGTTTTATATTAAAAGACAGTGATCACTTGACATTCATAGCCAATAAAATCTGAACAAATTAAAACTCTTTCATCATGTAACAATTGTACAACTTCCTAAAAACATACAAATCACCTATGCAGCATCTATAAGTATATATACACATGTAAATGTATATACACAAAATAAATATAAGGAATAACTTCATCTCTTTAATTGCATTTGCTTCTTAACCAACACTGACTTAATAATAACTGCTGTATTTAGTCCTGGGTGACTATCAGCTCTAAGTCTTATTATCCATGCGTACCCTCTCAATTCCAATAAATTATTTAAGTCACCCCCTCTTACATTCTTATAAATTCTATTAATCACTCTGAACACAAAGCTATGTTCATGGCCATCTTTAACTATATGCTTGGCTAATACATTTGATAAATTATTTTTACAAATCTCAGAGCAATGTTCTATCATATGATCTTTTAGTTTTCTACTACATTTACCTACATAGAATGCAGGACATTTTATGCATGTCGCCAGATAGACATTATTCACTGTGTTACATGTAGCAAATATATCAAACTTATATTCTTTCCCTGAGCTAGGATCTACAAAAACTGTACTGTTTGAAAAAATATATCTGCAGCTCACACAGTTAACACGTGGAAATGTTCCCTGTGTTTTACTTATTATTCTTTCTTTATTTACTTGTGACCTAACATCCTTACAGCAAAGTCTTCTTTTAAGATAAATACAATTTCTCTATGAAAACTTAGGTTCATTCGTAATGAATTTCTTTAGTTCAGGCATACTTTCTAATATTCCCCAGTTTCTCTTTATTATTTCTTTCACTCCATGAGTTCTTGTATTAAAAGTAGTAATATATCTCACATCACCTATTCTATTATTAACCATTTGTGATGATATTTGTTGGGGTTTAAAATAAGGTTTTGCTGTCTTATCTCTCAGAGTCATTATATCAGACATAGTTTGTTCGAGAAGTGTATTATCATAGCCTCTTAGTTGAACTCATGATATTACTTAAGAACTCAAGGAATGAAAAAAATAATAAAGAGAAACTGGTGAATATTAGAAAGTATGCCTGAACTAAAGAAGTTCATTACGAATTAACCTAAGTTTTCATAGAGAAATTGTATTTATCTTAAAATAAGACTTTGCTATAAGGATGTTAGGTCACAAGTAAGTAAATAAAGAATAATAAGTAAAAAAAAACAGGGAACATTTCCATATTTAACTGTGTGAGCTGCAGCTATATTTCTTCAAACAGTACAGTTTTTGTAGTTCCTAGTTTAGGGAAAGAATATAAGTTTGATTTATTTGCTACATGTAATACAGTGAATATTGTCTATCTGATGACATGCATAAAATGTCCTGCATTCTATGTAGGTAAATGTAGTAGAAAACTAAAAGATCATATAATAGAACATTGCTCTGAGATTTCTATCCTCTCTAATAGCTCCTGAATAATTTCTGCTACCCATTCCTTAAATTCCTCCCTTTTCAGAAGGTAGGTGGGAAAGCGCCAGTGTCTCTTTATTTCATTACCGTGTTTTTATTTTATTTTATTATTGGCACATGATCTAATCCAATTATTGGGTGTGCATCAAGACCTTGAATTGTACATATTCTTGTGAAATGTAAATTCTGTCTAGCCTAGCCCAGTTTTTATTTCTTGTGGAATAATATATAAATTCACTCCAAACTCCTTTTACTGAATTCATATCCTCTATGCCAAATATGTTCATACATTTCTTCAGAAATCTACCCTCCTTTATACTTTCCCTTCTGGGCCCCCCAGACACATCCTCACTGCTGCAAATCACATTCCAGTCCACAGGTATAAGGAATATTCCTTGCTGAAAACTGATTATTTCTCTCAGAATTTTCTTAAGCTCCATTATAACAGTTTTAGGTGGAATATAAATACACGCCAGTGTAATCCTCCTCCCTTGCCAGTAGCCCCTTAGCACTACAAATCTGCCATTATTATCTTTCGTATCCTCTTCTACCACTATTGGAGCTCCTCTTGCAATTAATATAAGTGCTCCTCTTTTCCTTTGTCCCAGGTATTCCACTGAATAACCACACTGAAAACCTTTCTTTATCAAATTCACATGCTCAGGGCTTTCTAAGTGTGTCTCCTGTAACATAGCTATTTGCACTCTACATTTTTTAATTTAGTTCACTACTTTTTTTTGTACTTATCTGTGAGACTGTTGACATTTAGACATTACTGCATTAAAAAGTTATTCCCACCTTTTATATATAACACCTTTTTTGTTACATGTCTGATTCCAGCTTTTGTGTTGCATGCATACATTGTTTGGCAGGTTGAACTTTTATACAGTTGTTTCTTGTCATATCCATTTGAGCCTATGACACATCTTACAAAACTTTTTGTTTTATTGAAAGCCCTCAAACCCCCCCACCCCTCCCTCCTAAAACCTATTAACTTAATACTAACATACAAAACTATGTATATCTTCAAATACTGAAGTTTAACCCCCTATGAGGAATAAAAGTCCCAAGCTGACAGCCACACTCACAGACTTGAGTTAACCTAAAATGTTATGCATACTAAAACACATGGGTGCAGCCTGTGCTTCTACTAAGTGCTAATTGTTTTTTGTCTTAGCTTTATAGCTTTCCCAGCTGGGAAAACACCTGAATAGTTTCAGAGAACATTATGTCTTAGCTAATTTCTCTTTTCTTTTTTTTCCCTCAGCCAATCACTCTCCACCAGACTGTAACCAGTTTGTCCTTATCAGATTGTCTCCATGGAGACATGAGAACCAGACAGTCAGTTTCTGTTTATCAGATTTTTTCCATGGAAAAATTAAGACCAGCTGCAAAATTGCTACTAAGCAAACGTGTTTGCTAGGAAAACAGTCTCATAATATTCAATATTCTTTTTTATTTACTTGCGCTCTCTTAAAACTTGTTACCAAATCAATCTAAGGTCTTTTATCCAGTCATTCCCCTATGCAAGCCTGAGAAAAAGCACATTAATTTCTCTTGTCATACTTTTTTAACCAGGCTTTTTTCTTTTACACTGCAGTGCCTACATTTCTTATAACTGAACAATAAGAAAGAGAGAAGTGGGAAAGAAAAGAAAAAAAGAACAGCAGCACCTGTTGACAATCCCTATTACACTTAAAAATAATGTTATTATATAGCATGTAAAGAAAAATAGTACAATTGTTGTGGTGTGTGGTTAAGAAAAAATTAGTTAACTTTTTCCCTCCTCTTTCCCTCTCCAAAGCATTTTTCTGAATATTAACGACATGAAGTAGGGCATATGGTTTAGAGTCCCCCACAAGTCAAACACATTCTGAAAAAGTCCAATATTTCCAGATTTTCTTCTGTCATATTTCACAAATATAATTATTGCATTGTAAACCCACATTAAGTTATTGGTTTTATTCCTGTTTATCTCCACTTCCCAAATCCTTTCTCTGCATCATTTTGAACATACTCTCGATTCTTCTATTCAGCTCTTGTGTTCTCTTTCTTCTCTCGAATATTTTCCATTGAAACACTGTACAAGGTTTCTCATGTACTCTGTGGTCTTTATTACCAGAAAAACAAGAAGCCGAATCTCCTTCTGTTTGACAGCTTACTTTTTGTTGGGCAAACTTTTGTGTTTCCTCCTTAGCATGTACTTCATCAAAAAATGATTTTGTCCCTCCAGGGAAGAATACCTTGAAGACAGCTGGGTATAGCAGTTTGAATCTCACACCTGCATCTCCACATTCCCTGAATAGTGGAATAAATTTGCTCCTCTTCTACCTGGTGTACAATGAGTAATCATTCTCCACTAACACTCTACTGTCTCCCACTTTTAGTACTTTGTCCTTCTGCCACAATTCTGTCAGAATTAACTCCGTCTGCTGGTAGGATTGCATCTTTACTATTAAAGGTGAAGGTTGCTTTCTCATAGCTAAGTTTAGAGCATACACACAATGTGCCCTTTCAACTAACAACTCATGCTGTGGAATACCAGTCCATTTGCTTATTTGTGCTTTCATGAAATTAATACAGTCTGTTCCTTCCAGCTTCTCTGGCATAGCTGAAAATCTCAAGTTTTCCCTTTGTCCTCTGTTTCTATTATTTTTTTGAAACATCTCTTCCTGAGCAGTGTCATATTCAGCCAGTCTTTTCTTCTTTTCAACCTCTGAGTTTTGCAGCTTTATCACCTCATTGGAATATATGTTTAAAGCTTCTTCCATTTGTTCTAAATTTGTGTTGCTTGTGTTGATATACTCCATCAGTGTTTTATTTATTTTAACCAGGTCTGTGTGCAATTGTCTTTTATCTTCCTGCAGGCTACTGGAATTCACTTCTGGAGATTGCATTGCATTTTGCTGAAAAGTTGCAGAAGTCTTCCCCGGTCAGTGTTTCTTCCTCACTTCTTGTAGCTGATTTTTTCCAGGTCCTCTGTATTTCTTTTTTCCTGGCATCCAAGCAGTACACTTACTAGCCAGTTAATGAAATGTACCCATAAACCCAAAAATACTGGCCTTCTCAGCTGATTTTCTGTTTTCACACTGGGAGAACTACAATTAAATTGTTACTCAATGTGCAGCCATCTTGAAAATCTTTTGAATCATATTTTCCATCCACCTCATTGGTTCCTAGAAAAGCTGTTGAAGAGTCAAAAAAAGTATGCCCACAGCAGGCAGGGTTTTCCATTCCTACTCACACCTAGAGAGCATGTCTTTTACTTTGTGGCCAAATAACGAGGCTATGTCAAAGGAAGCACTGACAAAAGAAGATTTGAAGGGTTCTGCAAAGTCACATAAATGTATCCAGGCATGTCTTCTGATGGAAATGCATGAATCTGCCAACTATGAGGTACCTTCAACCATGTGGGAAATAAGCCTCATGGACAAGTTTGAAACAGACTGAAGGGTAGTCAACTGCAACAAAACAGTGTTCTCTATCTCAGGGAATGAAGTCCCAGAGAGGGAATTTGAAAGTTCTTTAATCAAATCCCTCTGAAGTCTCATAACGTGTGTCAAATAATTCAGTGACCTAAGGGCGAAGGTCACTGAAGTATAGACACACTTTTCCAAACTTGTCCAGTGCTCTAAACTTCCTGTTAGGTGACTGGACAGAGGAACTTTGTTCTGCCAGTTCCTTCTTAGTATCCACTACTACAACCGTGGCATCAACAGGTATTCCTTTACTGCAATATGTTCCATTCTTAGGTGGTGCGGAGATCCTATCTAATCAGGTTCCTTCCATGTCCATTAAGAGACTAAATAAATGAGCTCATCAGTGGGTGGAGTCACCTGGGAGGTAGACAAGCCAGCACCAAGGGCCTCCAGGAACACCGACTCCTCTTGCAAAAGGTTATTGGCAGACAAACCACCCCTTTGTTTTAGGAGTTCTAAGATGTCTCCAAATGAGACATTGTCAGATGGTGATCTGGGGGACCCTTCCACTTCATCAAAGTCAGTGTCCTCAGTGACGGTCTCTTGTGGAAAATCTAAGTGCCTCCTTTTGCACTTCGTATTCCGAAGGACCTCTTTGGTGGGATGCTCTGAGAAGGTATCAGAAGATATTACTATACCCTGCTGGCTGGTCTGGAGACCAGTTCAAGCTGGCTGTGCCAGTGCAATGGATGACTGAGGCTTTAGATGAGAATCGAATGGGACTGGGGAGTTGGAGCTGAAGAGGGAAGAGAAGACTGACCTCTTGGAACAGAGAAGACTCTCTTCACTACCTCGGAGGCAGAATGCCTTAGAGAAAAAGACACGAATGGATCCAATAAGATAGGCTTACAGACTATCAGTTCCCTTCGCCCCGAAGGTAAACTACTCGAGGAGGGAGTCAGAGCCAGGCTATCCAACTCCAAGGGGCAGAGATGGTTCTGACAACTTTGGAGTCAAGTCCAACACCCCAGAGCTGGCACCGATGAGACGGGTCTAAGAGTCAGCTGGCTCCAAAGTACTCAGCACCAAACAACTCAGAGATACCATCGGAGTCAAAGATGCCAACATCGTCAGATGCAAGGCAGATTACTACAGAAATTTTGGATCCAATGGCTCCAAAACTGAAGACTGGATCAGAGAAGTAGCTAATAGCAAAGCAGTAGTACTGACAAGGGTCTCTAGACCTGACAGGGTAGGAGCCAGAAAAACTCCCATTTGTATCTGCATCCTGAGGAACTACTTCATCATCCTGTCTGCATCAGCTTCTATAAGGCTCTTGGAAAATGGAATGGATGAGGCCATGGATGAGGGTCTTGAATGGTGCTGTGAAATTGTGCCAAAAAGGGGGTTAGGAGCTGAAAGGTGATCAGATCCAGCAGTAGTTGAAGTGAATGGATCCATGGTGATTTAATCAGATCTTTTGGATCCAACTTTTTGGCTTGTTTAACAGGAGGATCTGATAACAGACCCAAACTAGCAGATGTTGTTGGATCCAGAAATCTCTTGCAAGATTTTTTAGTATTAGAATCTCCTTTTTTGTCTACTCTTTTGAGGGTGTGAGCCCCAGAGGCTGTAGATGCAGGTTTAGAGGGCAGCAATGCCCTAGGAATTAATGTGTTTCTGTCAATTAAGGCATGGGTATTAAACCCTTTACAAATATCACAGTTGGAGTCCAGATGAGAAGGCCCTAAACAAAACACACTCTTTGGATGGGCATCTGAGTAAGGAATTTTGTGGATGCAAGCCATGCATTTTTTAAACCCTGAAAGTTTGTCAGACATAATACAGGAGAAACAAGGAGAAAGAAGAGAAAGTCAGAAAACCTTTTTTTTTTCTTCTTTTTTAAATAGATAGGAAGGAAAGGCATCACCAACAATGTTATGTAAAAGGGAAATACTAAAAGTACTATAGAGGGACAGGATACCAGCAATGGTATTCAAGAATACTCTAAGAGTAAAGTGGAAAAAGGGGAAAATTAGAAGTAACTAGGGTTAAAAGGAGGAAAAAGAGCAATAGATATAAAAATTATTAACATTTGAATTATATAGAAATGCACTTAACTCACAAAAATGTTAAAGCTCACTCAAGAGTTTTCAGTGACCACATCCTAATGCTATGACATAAGATCTGAGATATATAAGGTGACAAAGGCATTGTGGGTAAAGGTAGGAGCTTGAGAGTTTCAGTGTTCTACAAGCTGGAAGAAGCAGCTGTGTTGTATCTGAGGATTGGATCTGAACTCAACAGTTGAGGAAAGAATGACGATGGTATCATCAGATGCTTTGATAAGTCTAGGAAGATGGCTGAGACTAGGCTCCCAGCATTTCTGTGAGTGTAACCAGTATTAACAAAATTCAGCAAAGCAGCAGCTGTACTCTGATGACAACAGAAGCTACATTGGGTTGAAGACAGAAGCTGGTTATTTATTAAATGTTTGATAAGTTGCTTATGAATACATGTTTCTAATATTTTTGATAGGGGAGATAAAATGGCAATTGACCTACAGTTGGAAGGATCTTATATTAATTCTACACCTCCATAACCATAAAACAAAGCTGTACAATCTGAAGAAAGTATTGTTATTGCTCATAATGTCACTTTAAAGTGTGAAACGTCATTCCTGTATCCCTGTGTATGCAATAAAGAAAGCAAGCTCTACGGCAACTCCATTTAAGTAAGGTTATATGTGGAATTACAGATCCCCCTTGCAGGCATGGTCTGTACTGCACACGAGCAATGTTACCCGCAGTAGCAGAGTTACCCACAGTGATCCAGGCATGTACACAGCATTGAGGAGATTGAGCATGATGGATAGCAGGTGTTCTTGTTGTGAAAATCGAGTGATTCAGAAACAATAATGAGTTGAGTCATATTTATCATAATCATCACCCCCAGTCTGGAGAGTCTGCAAAGTATACGTACAACTGCACAAACAGCCTCATCTCATTACTGAAGAAACTGTAAAGCAGCCAAGTTTGGAATCTGCAATAGCTGAATAACAAAAGACTTGTTTAAGCAAACTTAGTGCAATGGTTTACAAGTCTGTTTTTTTTGTTTGTTTTTTCGGTACTGCTGCTTTTAACCGATACCGAACTTGCTGACATAAGAACAGATATGTTAGTCAGTAAGTCCACTGAGAAGATATATTTAGAGAGGGATTGCAAGGGTTAAGCACTTGTTGGGCTGAAGGACTGTTAAGCACAATGTGGGACACACCCATCAGCACATACTACAAGAACAGTTCAAAACATTCATATTGGGCTTCTGCTACAACTTTCAGTAAATAATTTTGATTGTATACAGTACACATGTGAACTGCATAATAATTTTAACCCTCAGAAAACAGTCATGTTACCTTAGTCAGCTGCATTGGTACGGGTAATGTTTTGTAAGGGGCATTTGCTCAGTAAACATATCGGTCTGACATTAGCTAAAGAGTGTGGCTACAGATACAAAACTGTCAGGCCCATAAACAGTGTTCTATACAGCCACTGGTGGTGTAAGGATTTTGCAGGGCAACATAGGAAGAAGGATAGCAGTTCTATCATTTTCCATACCTACAGAGCAATGCCTAAAAAAACAGAGGGAGCACAAGTTAAAGTTCTGCGACGCAGAGGATGAGGTGCTACTCTAGGCCCACCACCTCACTGGCTGATGGGTCTTTGGCCTGCATACAGCTGACCAGGCCTACTAAGACTGTGCCTGGGGTGATGTGGTGGCAGAGTTCAATACAGTTGATGGCCACAACTGCAGTTATGATGTCCCACAGGGCCACTGATATCACATGAGCTGCCGGAGATATCAAACCCCAGCATGGGAGGCAGTTGAGTGAACCCCCTCTCATGGAGACAAAGGAGTTCCTATCCTCCCTCAGGTACAATGACATTTCTACACAGTCCCACACTGTTAGGGCAGAGCTGAACCGACCACCAAGACAACTTACTGGTGATGCCTCATGTATGTAAACCTATTTCTTTGTAAGAACACCCATAAATCCAATGCTGCAGCCATCAGTCACTGTCTAAATTATTACAGATGATTTACTGTAGACAGGTACATTGCAAATTTACACTCCACAGCCATCTGCATGTGGTATGCCATTAAATTATTTGTTTTCATTTTAATATTTGTAAATCTCAGTTGCATTTATTCTTCTGGTACTGGGCACACTAACACAGGAATTTGTGCTTTAATGTAGTCAAAGGTGATTCTTTAGCTGGTGGCAGCACTGTAGAACTGTCATTGCCTAATGTTGGAGGTGAGAAAGCACAGTCAGACAGTATAGAGTGTGTATTGGACACAGGAAATGTGCCCACTGTATTCCCTGGACAGACCACAGACACATCCTCCATGCCTGTGATTCCTACACCTCACAGGGAGGACAGGTTCTGGGGACATTTCCAGTCAAAGAAGTGTGCTGGCCCTAGAAGAAACATATCAGAATCAGTCCCTAGCACCCATGGTCTGAGTAGTCCTCTGTGGGGGCTAATGGTGGTCACAGCAGACACTGTTAAAGTGCATCCCCTGATAATGATCTGTGAGCAACTGCAATGCTGCATACATGTAGGGCCATCATGGAGACACAAATTAGTACCACCTCAGATATGGCAGAGCTAGTGATGGTGATGAAGGGTGCACATAATAACATACAGAAGTATATGCTCCCATATAAGTAACTGTTTGGATAGACTCAATCACATATGGAACATGCAATGTCCTCTTAGCCCCATGTGCCAGGAGTAAAGGGAGATCCATGAAACTGGTTTACTGTTACATCCTGAAATGGGAGCCATCATAACAGTGGATTATCAATATGCTGCTCCCACAGTGCAAGCACTTCCATGGTACATCTGCTGTGGAAATTCTTACACCCAGGAGAGGATTTCCAGTGGCTGTAGCAGTTGCAACAGTGACACATCTCATACCTGACATCACTCACAGTCATGCAGAAATTACAGTTGTGTATGAACTTACCATAACAGTAAATGTCCTACTGATCACTGTTAGAGTATTCTTAACATATGCAATTTTGTCCACAGATGTCTGGCTGGGGTATCAAAGCTTTATCTTCCCGAGGGCATACATCCAATGCATGACCTTAGCTTGTATATGTATATACATAACGTGTGTAGCAGAAAGAGACGGCCTTCGATATCTATGATGCAATCAATTGCCATAAGACAGTCTGGCCCAACTTGGACTCCATGAAGGAAATAAATAGTTGGTCAGTTTCTCCTGATAATTTTTGTTTTCTATAAGTAAAACCGCAGCTGCCTGCGAATATCTAGAGAGTGTAGAATTCTTTCCCCCCTGTTTTGGAATTGGGGAAAAAAAGGAAGGTAGGTGATTGAGGGACAGTTCATTCACTACTTTAGGCATGAAAGCACCAAGAGAAGGATAGTTTTCCATGAGCAAGATTTTAGAGGCAGATGATGCTGGCTCTAATAGGGGCAATGGAAGTTTTTCCAGCACAATGTTGAGATCTCAGACAGGAGAAATGGGTTTTCTTGGCATTTAAGATGTAAAACTCCCTCAAAAAAGTTTGATCTCCATCCTGGACATGACAGGAGGGTTAAGAATCAAGCAGGCATTGATGGCAGACAGATTGGCTTTAATGGAAGAGTAGGCCAAACCTGACTTTAATAGTTCACAGAGACACTGAAGGACAGTGGGTACGTCCAATAAGAGTGGAACCTAGCTGTGCTTATGGCACCAAATAGAAAATCTTTTCCACTAAGCTGTGTATGATTATCTGGTAGTAGATTTCCTGGTAGAAGATTTCCTGGCTTCCTGTAAAACCTGAACCAACTCCTCAGAGACGAGGTGCCTTTTATGGATCAGAACTCTATCATCCACAGAGTTAGACTGAGAGGCAAGACTGGGATGGAAAAGCAAACCTTGTTATTGAGTGATCAGGTCTGGTTGCAATAGCATCTTCTAGTAATTTTCCATAGACAGGTGGAGTAGAAGAGGAAACCGATGTTAATGGACTAGAAGTAGAAATTTTGGCACTTCCTTTTGGGCTTTCAGAAGGACTTTTTGAAGCAGTGGCAGAGGATGGAAGGCACAGAGGAACCTCCCTGATGACTGGAAAGAGAAGGCATCTATCCTCCAGGCTAAGGAGACAGCATCCTGGTGCAGAACTGAGGAAGCCGGTGGTTTTTCCAGGGAAGCAAAAAGGTCTATTGGTGGCAAAGCTCACTCATGCCTGACTGTCCTGAATGCATGTTTGATCAGTGTCCATTCATGAGGGTCATCCAGGGACCTGCTTAAGGAATCCAGTAGAACATTCTCCCAGGAGGGAATGTATGCAGCTGTCAAACTCATGATCATTTGTGTGGCTATGTGCCATACCCAGTAGCCTGCAAAGTGGGTAAAACCTTGTGCACCCATATTGGTTTTAATACCACATAACTGTGGTGTTGTCAGTGTACACCAACAGTGTGCCTGTTTTCAATAGGTGAGAGAATAACTGCAGAGCTTGCAGATTAGCTGTCATTTCTTTCAAGTTGATATCCTTCAGAAGAGGAAATGTCCATTTCACCCCCATTTAGGAGATCCTGTCTGAGGCATCTGTGTAAAAACTTGGTTAGGAGGAGTTGGGGTGAAATGAAGACCCAGGCTGAGCGTGACCTATTTTTCCCACCACAGCAGCTCAGGTAGGAGAGGATCAGGGTATCCAAGGGGTGTGAATGTTGGGACAATGCACATTTTAGGTATCACCGGACTTTCCTCATGTATAGTCTGGCCAGAGGAAGCATTGGGATGCTACCTGCCATGAAACCCAAAGCTCTGAGGATCTTCCTTGCTGTGCAGTGTGATACTGAGCAGGTGTTGTAAGAAGTTGGTCAGACAGTGAACTTTTTCCTCAGAAACACATGAATTATGTGTGTGTCTATTCTGCAGCCCAGAAAAAATATGTCATGAGTGGGTGTGAGAAGGGATTGTGTTGAAGTTGATTGTGAATTCCAGTACTGTCAGGAGATGTACTGTGTAAAGTACATCATCAAGAAGGATGTCCATGGAGAGAGCTTGGATCAGTAGGGAATCCAAGTAAGGGAAAATGTGAATTCCCTCTGTGTAGCAGTGAGCCACCACTGGAGCTAGACACTGTAAAAACTCTTAGTGCTGCAGAAAGACCAAAGGGCATGGGTAGTCCTTGCTAGAAAAACCTTGGGGAGAGATGACATCTCTTATCTAGTATTACATTGGGATTTAATGGCTAGGCTTGTAAAGACCATTGGGTCAATAGCCTTGTAACATCCCATCAACCTATGAAAACACAAAAAGCCAGAGATGAATCTGAGGAATTTCCTGCAACAGAGTCAAATGGGAACATGAAGGTAGGCATCCTTTTGGTCCAGGGATACCAAAAAGTTGTGAGGAAAAATGAAAGGCAGGAGGAGAGGAGAGAGAGAAAGCATCTAAAAATGGGGACTTTCAGGAAAGTGTTCAGAAGAGAGAGTCAGAATGGACCTCCTTTGTCCTTCTTTGGTACTAGAAAGCTTCTGAAGTAGAAGCCATTACCCTTGAAGGACACTGGCACTCTTTCTATGGTGTCCTGATTTAGTAAGTCATGAATAATAGGGTTGAACAACAGAAGCTAGTTGAAAAGTGGAAGAGGCATGCTGTTTAGAAATGTAATACTTTCTCAAGATATGTCATAGCCTTCTTTAATGATAGAAAGAACCCATTTGTCTCTAGTTATTTCTCAAAAAGGGAGAAACAGAAAAAGTCTTTTGGATAGAGAGGTAGAGGAGTTGAGAAGAAGGGAGGAGTAGCTGGGAAGGTAGTTGCAAGGTTTTAATTCCAAAGGAAGGCCTCCTCAAAGGAGATTACCTATGAGGTTTGTCTGGAAATCTTTTTCTTGGTGTTTCTTGTTTGTTCTAAGATCCCTCTTTAACAAAAGAAGTAGAGTTGGCAGGGTAATGGTATCTAGGACTGTAGAAAGTAGAATTTGTCTACAGTCTTTCATAGTTTTGCCCTGCTCCTGTAGGACTTTAAAGAGACTGGCAGCCTGTGGACCAAACAAGAGATCTTTGTCTAAGGGTGAATCTAGTATTTTAGATTTGAAGTCCTCAGAGATGGACAGACTGAGCATTCATGCATATCATCTGATGACTGAGGCAGTGGCAGCAGCCCTGGAGCAGGTATCTACAGCATCATAACTACTTTTAATACTGTGTCTGGCTATTTGTGTAGTTTGAGACAATAAGGTCTGCATTTGCTGCTTAGAATCCACTGAATGTGGATTTGGCATAACCTTTTGCAAAGATGGTGGTACATACAGCAAATATTTGGCCATTTGGGTCTGATAGCTATTAGCTCTGAAAGCTAGGGTGGAGGAAGTGTAGCCCTTCTTTCCCCACCTATCTATAGCCCTACTACCCTTGTTAGTGGGAAGGGCACTAGCACTGGGGAGTAGCTTAGATGGCTTATCTGAGGAAAGGCAGACTGCAGCATATTCAGGTATTTAAGTTCATCAGGTACCTTACAGAACCTATCTGTTCTTTTAGCTGTTAGTAGCTGAGCATCAGAAGCTGAAGATGTAGACTTGAAGGCATCCTTGTATGGCTCTAGAACTGGAGGGACTGGAGAAGGAGCTGGTGTGCCCATTTCCAAAAGCCTATGGCATCTCTTTTGTACTTTGATCTGCTTTGATTGCCATTTAAAGTTCCTCATCAGGTTTTGAACAGTTTTTCCAGAAGAGGCCTCTTCAATGGGAGAATCTGGAGAGGAGGAGTCCCCTTTATCTGAAGAGAGCTGTGGCACAGAATGGATTTATGTGGAGTAATACAGAGAATGTATTGTAATGTAGTGGAGCTTTTCTCCCCGGGCCTCCACTGAAAATTGACCTCGTCCAGTCGGACGTTCCCGGTTAACAAAAATAAATAAAATAAATAATAAATAAATAATAATAGAATGATCAGAGTCTACATCTTGCACCTCTTCACAGGAAGAAGAATTTTGGGTATGTATTTGTGATGCCTGAGGCAGCTGGGTCATGAAAAGAGGCTTCAGGGCCAAGGTGCCTTTAAACAAAACCTGGAAGATGATGATCCATTCTTTTTTCTTAGAAGCTGTACAGGAGGTCACATGCCTAGTTGTTTTCTGCCTTTTTAGGCATGATGTCTGCCTGAACAAGTCTTGGAGGTTTGGACCCTTGGTGTACTGCAATCACAGTATCTGGAACCTCCTCCCAAAGTAGGATTTGAGGGACTCCATGTGGTCCCTCCGAAATGACTAGGTATGGTTCTTCCAAGGTATCTGCAGCCCATGGGGTCTCACTAGCAGTTAACTGAGAGGATATCTGATGTGCCAAGGGTTCTGCAACCTCAGAGGGTACCATCTGACAAAGAAATGTTATATTGTGAATCATCAAAGGGGCTTTTGTTTCTTTTTGTCACAAGGGTGACACTGGGTGCTGGGTATTCCACCA
This sequence comes from Protopterus annectens, assembly GCF_019279795.1. Lineage (NCBI taxonomy): Eukaryota > Metazoa > Chordata > Ceratodontiformes > Protopteridae > Protopterus > Protopterus annectens. Next base: position 162,955,571 of record NC_056745.1, on the reverse strand, counting down.
TCTTTGCTTGGGCCAGGCATTTCAGAGAATGTCCTTCAAGGAATGTGTTAAGGAAAGCCTCAACCTAAGGGTGTTTGAAACTAACAACTAGTAGAAAGAACAGGATTTACAGTCATGTTCTGGCCCTAAATAAAAAAGGCATTTAGTGTGCAAGTCCTTGAATGGAATCTGCTTGACGCAGTCGCACTTACCCTTCCTACTTGACATCTAAGAAAAATTTTAAACACAGTCCAAAATACAAGAAAGAAAGGTTCCCCAATGAGGCACTTATCTGAAAACAGAACAAGCAAAACAATGTTACCAATGACCCAGCATCGATCAGTCTGACAGATGCATAAAACCTGCATTCAGACTACTGGTAAGATAGTCTGAGGAACTCATCCGTATATACCTCAATGCTTATAAAATGATGTCATGCATTGGATGTATGCCCTTGGGAAGGTAAAGCTTTGGTATCCCAGGCCAGATGTCAATGGATGAAAACCCATATGTTAAGAATACTGCAACTGTGGTTTCCAACACAACATCATCAGCATCTAGCTGAGATCATGGTACATGCAATGCAACTCCTGGCAGAGCCAGATCTTGTAGGTGAGCTTCCTTTTGGGCTTTGTGCATAGGATTCTGAAATTTCTGTCATGCATGGCTTTGACCCATCAATACTTTGAGCCACAGTGCTGAGGCAGTATCCCAGCAGACCCACCACAGCACCAGTACATCTGACACACACTCTTCTACTGACACTGGCCATTCCCAAAGACTTTTATATTAAAACACACACACACACCATGTGCTGCTTTCATACTCCTCAGCACTCACACATTGTAAAAGACATCCACTGCTGTACTCCCCTCCCCACCCGTGCCTCTGTACAGTGCAACTTGGATTACCTATGTCTGATGCACAGCACGGCAGCTCACTTTTAATATAGTGCATCTTCTTTACTCTTATCTACTATGCTCTGAAGTTATGTGTAAGCCGCTTCCTCTTTGCTAGTGCCACGGCACATTGCACCCACCTCTGGCATGACCACACCCTGCTGCTGGCTCATCCTGACTCCTCATCTGACTCACTCTCCACTGTCTGGTGTGCTGAGGACTGCTGCTCATGCAAGTGTCCATCTGCTGTAACTGTTTCCTAAGTATGATGTTCTGTAACACTGCACATACTGGCACTATATTTGCACATATGCTAGGGTCATACTGCATGGCACCACCAGATTAATCCAGACAGCTGATGCATATCTTCAGCAGCCAGCACATTTGCTCAACAATGTTACTTATTTGTGAGTGAGCACAGCTGTACTCCTGGGCTGTTTGATTTTGTGAAATTCTTATGAGTGTAATAAGCTAGGGTTCAAGGGCATATCCAGCATCACCAAAAAGAAATGGAAGTCACCCCTCAATAAACATTGGTACAGGTCACAGGTGTGCCGTAAGTGGGAACTGTGATAACTATGTGGGTGGTCTGTACACATACAGTAGATGATACCTTGTGCATTACAGATCACATAGCAGTTGGAGGGATAACCTTTGTGGTTCATGTACCTCCTGCCCACCTAATCACTCAGGGTGTTTACTTCAATGCGGGTACATTCTATGGCCCCCAGTACCTCGGGGAAATGGGCTATATCATAGACATCCTCCATAGTGTTAGCTCTCTCCAGTGTGGTACATGGGAACAATAAAAGCTCCCCACATGCTGAAACACAGCATTGAACAACAGATGAAGTATTCTTGAGCTGACATACCCCCCAGTGTGTCCACAGTAGGTCGCTGAAAAGTCCCTGTAGCTAATATACATGAAGCCACTCATTTCTTAGTATTCACTGAGAGAAATACTCCATGACTTGCATGGGGCTGCAGATGAGCCTGACACATGGTCATAAATTCTTGGATGATTTCCCTATCTACATAGTACCTGTCATAATCTTGGTGTTGTAGAGTTCGTGAAATGTTAGGAGAGGTCAGATGACCCGGTGCTTCTGGCTGAGTTCACATCTATGTTTATGAATCACTCTACCATCTTATTTTGGCTCACTAGCATATACAGAGATCCTCATTTTAATAATCTTGCTCATTATTAACAAGTAATTATGCTGTCATTAGCATATATCACACCTGACTGTTCTGCTTGGCTTGATTGCAATTCTAAATCACACCCGGCATGTGGCCCTCATGCAAATTTGCTTTGTGAGAACTGAAAATGTTTTCTGAATCTGTCCCTAAGTTCACATACTGGCAGAAATCTTGTAGTCTTCCTTCTGCTACAAGGTACAGAGACCCTAAAGTTAATATATAAAGGTAAGCAAGGGTGTTGATTACTCTTCTTCCACTTCAGGGTGTATAGGGTACAAAGCCCTCCTGAAAAAAATGCTTTAAGTGTATAGCAGCAAGTTTTCAGAAGCTGCCATTTTTCAGCTGAAATCCCAGGTTACTTTTCAAAGTGCTGGACATCACAGTATCAGGCCTTGGACATGTCTCAAATGATTCAGTACCCTTCATTCTCTTTAGACTCGAAGAGGCTAATTATATTAACAGTTCTTCCTCGTTATGCTTACCAAACTTGAACCACTGAGATGCAACAAAAAAGAATGAAAACAAATCCATTCCTGGATTATTACTCTACTGATTGAACATGCAGAAGAACACAAAAATTACTTAAATAATTTACAAGCATGATGTGCCACTTATTTTACCACAAATAGGGGGGCAATTTAAGGGACACACATATGGATGGATTTCTATATAACGAAGTATAACTGGTTTGCTAGGGAAATTAGGTTACAGTTCCAAAGGAACTGCATTTGTGTTGTTGTAGGTACAAGGATACCTGAGATTAAATCCCTTATGCATTAAAGGGGCCTGGCCTAGAAAAATGATCACAAGAACAAAAATTCCATTTCTCCACTGTGATGTAGCAATAAAGTGAAAGCTTCATTACTTTTTAGCAAAAAAGCACATAATTGAGGTGTGTTTCTTAATCATCAAAATAAACAAACAACTGAACAACTTTTTGGAATACTAAATAGATAAAAATGATGGTTTAACAACACAAATGCTTTACTATAGCATCTGTAATGCCTTAGTCATCACATTCTGGGAGTTTACCAGTGAGGTAAGGAAAGTACAGCTGTGTCAGCAAACTTACCATAACAATAGATGTTTGAATGATCACTGCTGCCTTGTATACCCTAACTAACCTGATATGGGTTACATCCTGCATAAGATATAACATCCAGCCAGCTTCCAAAGCTCAGTGCACCATCCATGAACCTAAACACTCAGTCAGCTTGAGCAGAGCCAATTAAAAAGACAGGTTTGGTTGCTAAGCCCTTCAGAACTTACATGCCAGCAGAAGCAGAGACAGAGAGGCTCAGCCCTGAAAGGAAAATACTAGGAACAACAAAACAATAAATGTCCATATCCTGGCAAAAACAACATATCAAAAAACAAGGTGGAGTGGAGGTAGGGGGTGGCTACTGTGGTAGCGATCATTCAAACATTTACTGTAAATTTAGTTATGCGACTGTACTATGCTCATCAAATTGTTCACTGCAGCAGTAGCCTTAGCTGTAAGGGTAGATTACTCTACCTTACTGCATTTGGTAGGTGGAAAGAGAAGGGTCCAGGAGCCCTTGGAGAATGTTCTTAGCAAAGCATGATCTAGACCTAGAGAAAGAATAAAGCTTGTAATTCCTTGTAAATATATGTATAGAGGAACAAGTTGCTGCTTGAATATTTTTAGAATTCAATCCTTTCCAAAAAGCAATAGATGAAGCCAAAGCCCCAATACAGTGGGCCTTGACCCTGTGTGGAATAGTTTTGTTGTGGTTAGTACAACAAAACATACTAGCCTTAAACAACCATTTGTAACTAGTCTGTTTTGACACAGGCTCACCCTTCTCCTTACATTCACAAGACTTGAACAATTGATCCTAAGATATGAAAATTTGGTTCTGTCCTTTTTCCCCTCATTTTTAGGTTCAGGACAAAAATGGGGAGATGGACAGTTTGGCTAAAATTAAACTGGGATACCACTTTAGGGATGAAATAAGGATTAGTTCTCAAAGAAACCCGGTTTCTGTGTAAAATGAGATAGGGTTGACTCACCTTAAGAGCTTGCAACTCAGATACTTTTCTTGCAGACATTAGAGGACCAGTAAAACTGTTTTCCATGTTAAGAACCTCAAGTCAGCCAGGTTAGCTGGTTTAAATGGAGCAAGTGTTGGCTTCTGTATCACAAAATTACAATCCCAATGAGAAGCCACCAGTTTTCTTGGAGGTCTCTTATGCAAACCCCTTTCAAAAACATTTTCTGAAAAGAATGCACTGAAAGAGGGGGAGCCAAGGGCAGACATGCTGAAATGGCCAACAAATGAACATTGATGGAGTAAGAAAGACCATATAATAGTAGCTCACACAAATATTGTAAAACCAGAGAACAACTAGCCCTGAATGAGTGCTAGTTGGGACCAACTAGAAAACATTTTTTCATTTGCTAATATATGATTTTCTAGTAGCAGGCTTTCTTGCCTCCAATAGTACCTGCTGTGATAACCATTTGAAATGTGTCGGGACCTACTAGAGCAAATCCCAAAACATGTAGATGGAATGGCTTAAAGACTGGACTTATATATACTAAATCCGAGAATCAATTTTTTGGATATTCTCTTTTCTTCAAGGTATAGTGATCTTGGAGTTGGTATATATAGGTTTACGGAGTCTGGTGGGCTTGCCCCCATATGGAGCTGGGGGGGGTGAAGGGATGGATTATCTCCCTGCAAAAACATGTTTTAAGGAGAAGAGCAATTTTTCAGCTTCACTCTTCTCATGTGTTTTCAGTCTTTTTTTTCTGTTTGTTGGCACTCGGCAGTTTGAGTGGCAATATTTCAGTAGGATGCCATCTACTGCACATCATCAGTAAACAGGTTCCTAAAGGGAATTAAGACCAGACCATCTAGGCAGTCAGCTGAAGTTGATTGGGGTAGGGGTGTATAAAACACCCCTGATTTTGAGTCAGTAGATCTGTTCTGTGTGGGAGCTCGGGGCAGTTGCCCCTGGCAATTTCCAAAAGAAGGAAGTCACCAGAATGACCTTGGGGAATTCCTTCTGAATCTTCAGAAGTACCCTGAAGATCAGTGGAAAGGGTGGAAAAGCATACAGGAACATTCTTGTCCAAGGGAAAAAAAGACATCCTTTTTCCAGGCCCTCTTACATACAGTTCTGGAGCAGAATCTTGCCAGCTGATTGTTCAGAGAGGAGGAAAATAAGTATGCGTGAGGAATACCCCATACATAGATGGTTCAAATCTTGGAAGACCCCCGATCTAGTTTCCATTCCTGAGGGTCTGCCCTTGTCCTGCTCAGCTTGTCTGGTAGACAGTTTTGTTGTAATGAAATGGATGCCTGCAGAGTAAGACCATGCTGTGAAGCAATATTCCAAGCTAACATGGTTAGTCTGCAAAGGGGTTATTGACCTGGTTTCCCCTTGCTTGTTGCTGTACCACATGGCTGTTGTATTCTCTGTAACAGCTTGAAGAGTTTTCAGGGAATAAAGATGATTCAGAGGCATTGCACCTTAGCAGCTCTTTTATATTTATGTACTTGCGTCTGTCCTTGGCGTCCGACACACATTGCACTTTTATCTCTCTTGAAACTGCCCCCAAGCAAAGTTTTAGGAGTCTTTTGTGACTGCTGTGGAACAGGAAGGGAGAAGGGGAGATCAGGATTTTGGGAAAATGGTGATCTCCACCAGCACTGAGATTTGAAAAGACAAAGGATGCTGGTGCTGGGACCAAAGAGACTTCAGATATCATTGCATTCTTCTCATGTGGAGTCTTGCCAGGGGTATCATCAGAATCACAGATGCCATGAGACCCAGTCCTGAAGTATTCCCTCTCAGTGACAGAAGTCTGAGTGGAAAACCTCAGAAATAGAATTATATATAGATCTGTTTTTTCCTGTGGAAGAAAGGCTCTTTGAACTGAGGTGTCTAGCTGACATTCCAGGAATGCAAGCCTGTGGAATGCACGCCCATGTGAAGCAGTAAAAAAGAAGTCTTTTGAATGTCTCTTGGAAACCCAACTTGTGTAAGAGATCTCTCACTCAAGTGAAAGACTCCTGACACTTTGAAAAAGACTCTGCAAAGATAAGCAAGTAGTCTAAATATGGAAAAATGTGGATACCTTTTAGCCTACAATGAACTATAACTGGAGCTAGACACATTGTGAACACTCCAAAGGGTAAGGCAGAGAGCTGATAATGAGATCCAGACGTAGAAAATCTTAATAAATGCCTGAAGTTTTCATGAATAGGGATGCAGTAAGAATCTTTTAAATCTAATGTTACCAGTAAAGTTGAATGAAGAAGGAAGGTAGCAAGTAGTGATGTGACAGCATTTTGAACTTTGGCACTATCACAAAGAGGTCTTGAAAAGACAGATCCAGAACTGGCACTAAAAACATTCTTGAATAAAAACCTCTGTCTATCACTCCCTGAGGTAGCATATGAAGGAAAGGAAGAAATAACAGTCTGATCTGGTGGATGAAGAATTACCCACTGCAAAATAAGTATTTCCTAACCTTGATGGTTAATTTTCAGAACCTATCTGTTGCCAAAGAGAAAAGTGGAAAGTCTGACTCTCTGGAAAGGAAAACAGATTGCCATGGTGGGTGGCCCTTAAAGTGGACATAAAAAGTGTACACATCCTTGTTAAAATGCCAGGTTTTTATGATATAAAAAAATGAGACTACAATAAATCATTTCAAAACTTTCCCACCTTTAAAAGTGACCTATAACCTGAAAGAAGTATCAACTGAGTCTCACACACACACACATACACTGTAAACAATGAGCAGTGACTTATAGAATGAAAGAATTTGAATTATTTATAGTGGATGTTTCCTCACAAGAAGAAACTGCAGACATCCTTGTACTTTCAGAATAAGTCAGAATAAAGTATAATATATGAACCTGACAATTCAAAATTCTGAAAATCAAAGATGCAGAAATATATATTTTTTTCCATACTTATCAATAATCTTCCCATTGTTATCAGTAACAGTAATATTGGGATAACTAAATGTTTAGCAGCAGTAGGATTAACTAAAGCCACAGTTGCCAGGTCATACTCAGGAAGAATATATAAAAACTTAAAAGACTGAAGAACTTTATACATTCTATCTGCCTTTTTATAGGCAGCTGGCTATTAGGAGAACTGTAAGCAGTGACACACATCCTACAAAGCTGAAAGAACTGTAGAAATGGGTGAAGGTTCTAGAAATTGCTTCTGCAGCAGCTCACAGTACTTTCTGAGGGACTGAGAAACCTCAATGTTGTCCCACTGAAAACATTGGCACATTCTGGAAACTGAGCTCTCCTCAGAGTCTGAATCAGAAATGTGAAGAGAAAACCCTGTATCTGTCCCTTCAACTTCCAGCCCAGATTCTGAGTTTTGAATCTCATCAGGAAAAGATGCGCCCCTCTCTGTTTTACCAGAAACCACCTCACAAGAACTTACCAATAGTATGTATTAAACCCAAAGCCAGACCCATTAAACTACTCCTAAGTAAATTTGAGGAGTAGTAGATACGTGCTTCGCTTTCTGTTTCTTTTTAACAAGAAAAAATGGGGCCAACAGTGTTATTAAAAGCAGCAGCTGCTTCCCCAGGGATGGGAAGAACATTCTGACAAAACAGGCAAGTCTTCCTTGCTCTCTTTCCCAGTACAGACAAGAGTGGCTCTCCCATGCTCACTGAAGGAACCCCAATGTCACAAAACCACAGAGACATGGCTAACACCCAGTCCATAGTGGTTGTATGTGCTAAACCAGTGGGAGCTGGGGTACAAGATAAGTGGTCTGATGATCAAAAATGACCACAGCAGTCACCCACCTGCAACTGAGGCAAACTGCTAGCCTATTGTCCTGGTAAAGGCTGTATGGCTAAACTTTTTCTTTCTGTGGCTGGAAGAAGGACCAAATGTGGTATCAGTAATTCATTTCATGGTCAAGTCAAAAACGGCACCTCTTTCCCATTGAAAACAAGCAGCAAAAGCCGTAAAAATTAACTTTAAGTTACTTTTTCACACAAAAACAAAGTAAAGTTTTGCCAGCCTCATAAAGCAAAATAAACACAATTTCTCCACAGGAAAAAAAAGGTTTTCAGTTACTGTAAATAACTTTTAAACTAACAGGAAAAAAGTGTGCTCTTATTTAAAAGTACAATAAAGTTTTGTGAAAACACAAGCTCCTACCTTAAAAATAAGTTTCCTGAATAGGAAAGTATTAATGAACTAATACTTTTTAAAATGGAAGTTTTTTTCCTCCAGGGAATTTATCTACCCAGCAAAGGAACAGCACAAACAGACTGTCAATTCTGGAAAGCTTCAGAAGAGTGCATTCTTTGGTGGCAGTAAAACTGAGAAGGGCTTGGAACCCAAACCTGTTTTTTTAGACAGCTCAATATGAGCTGACTGACTGGGGGGGGTGAAAGGTCCCTTGAAGCTTTGGAAGCTGGCAGCATATTACCAATACAGCTAAGGTTACTGCAGCAGTGATCAATATGATGAACATTATTAGCTCTGTCTGCTAACACACACATCAGCTCTTGATACTGCAAATATATTCACTAAATATTACTTAAAAAAACTGCAATAATCATCCCACCACCCTGCTACATTCCATAAAATATCTTGACTACTCCCCCATCCTTAATGCTTTTACTATATAAACTTCTTGCTAACCTCAAACCCAACTTTTAATGCATTTCCCGCACACTGCTGAAGCTTTGCAGGTGACTCCATTACCTATCCAATTTCCATTCTAATGAACCAGTCCAGCAGCAAAGTCTATGTTGCAAAATAAGTAAAATGTTGTAAAATAAGTGCAGCTGTACTCAGTTACATACCGCCTACTCAGAGGTGATCTCTGCCTGACATACAAGGCCATTTCCAACCTAGAATTGATGGACATGCTCCACCTAAAGAAAACCATATCCCCTCGAGCCACACGCTCTAGGGATCTAAACCTCACCACAACAATAAATAGGACGTGCTGGAGGTATAGATTCCTGTCCCAGAGACTTCCCATGCTTTAGAACAAGAATCCAGTGTACATTAGGCAGAGCTCCTCGCTAACACTCTTCAAGAGAAACCTTGACGAGTGGATGGGAAACAGAACGTTTTCCCCAGGGATCACTTCAGTGACTGCTGGACAGAGGCACAGGGAACTAATCTAAGGGGGCGGCGAAAGCCAGCACATTCTGGCTAGGATTATAAATGCCTTCGGACAGATAGCCTAGTACCTACCTATGAACCTATAAAATGCAGGTAATCTATGATAATCATTCCTCTACATAAGGGTGACTCCTCAGTTGATTTGTCCAGCTGCCTACCTATTGCCTTCCCCTATAACATTTCTAAAATTCTCAAAAACATATACGATAAAGATTATTGTAATAAGCATGTCCTCATGCACCTAAACTCTGCCAAACTGTGCTATTATCACAAAAAAAAAAAAAAAAAAAACAGTTTGAAGTATGTTCAGAATTCTTTTACATCTGACAGAAGTTAAAAAATGTCCAGTACACAAAGTCCAAACACCAAAGCAATCAATGTGCCAAATCAGTATTAAAATTAGCTCCATCCTCTAACCATGCTAAACTGCCATGAAATAATGTTTGATAGCAATTTACAGTATATTTTCTTGTCAGAAAGTGTAAAATCTACAAAGTACATTCAAATAACTTAATTTTTTGTAAGACTGAGATCTAATATTAAAAACAAACCAATCAGAGTCATACATATAGCAAATAATGCACAAATGCTGAAAAATCCAAGTTCTGCAATATTTTCCTCACAAAAGATGAAATAAAGCAAAGTAACAAAAGTAAAGACTGAAGGGATTGAGTTGAGGTTCTGAATGAACAAGACAGCCCCTAGTGTCTAGCAGTGGATATACACACTGCGCTTCTGAGAAATAATGAAAGTTTCAGCAGAAACAGAAAAAACAAGCATTTGCCAAAGACTGAAGCCAAATAAACACTGCTACAAACAGAAATTCCCACAGGAATACTGATAAAAATAGAATATTAAATAAATATTAGTTTAAAATATAAAAATAAGAGCATAATAAAAAATATAACAACAAAATTACAGGAAGGGGCCCTCAAATTGTGATTATTTGAGCAGCAAACTGGAATAAATAAGCACTGAGTCCTGTTAAGAGTTGGTTGACTTTCTTCTTTGGGTGACAGAAAAAGACTGAACATTCACTTCCTGTGGCAGCTGAAGGTTTCCCTCTCATGTTATGCTCACTCAATCAGCTGTCAAAAAAAACAGAGAGGGAGTCAGAGCTTTCAAAAGCTGGCCAGTACTGGGTGGGTTACCTTGGCAGATGACCCAAAATGCCACTGAGGCAATGAGAATGATGAATACCCACAACAAAAGTCCTCAGAATTTCAAAAAGGCCCGAGTAAATATCATCAAGGGCTCTACATGGTGAAAATGTAAATGCTGTAATTTTATTTTCTACAAATAGTAGTAGTCTATCCATAAATACATACTATAATATCTTTAGACACGTTTTTCATCTATTCCCTTTTATATGTGTGCTTCCACTACTGTGACTGAACATTTGATATTGCTTTGCTCTTCTGTACTAAATGATGCAATGCTTGTATTTATATTCAGTTGAGCTTTTCTTCCCAGGCCTCCTCTGTAGGGGAAAAAAAAAAAAAAACTCTACCCAGTTGGATATACTTGGTCAATAAATGCAAAAAAATAAACACATTCTGATCAAGATCTCAGGCTGGCTGACTTCAACATATTCAGAAGTAATTCTTAAGAAAAGACACAATCATCTAGCAAATAATTTGGTTCTATCCACTAGTAAAATACATTAAAATATAATTCAAGATTGAAAAAAGACTGCACATTTTAAGACCCTTTCAAATATACGATTGCGGTATCTTATAGTTTTCCTATTATAAACATCTTGGTCAAATATACACCAAATTGGCATATACAAATTATACTTACAAGTTATCTGTATTTAGCAAATGCATTTCTGTGTAATATTGTTTAGCTGAATTGTATGTGAATTATTTATTATCTAGTACACTTGATCATAAAACAAATGCATGGAAAAAAAAAATGCATTTCTGCCCCCTCCCCATCTAAAAAAATGTAGATGCCCTCCTATTCCTTCCTTCAGCTCCTGCATAATGGCAATATGGAGGACTTCTTGATTACAAAAAAGTAATCATTTCATTTTTATGTGGGAAGTGGATGCACCATTTTTATTTCCCTAATGCACAGCATTTACTAGTTAAAAGGTAAATGTTCTAGTCATTGTAACAGTAAATTATCGATTATTGGTTCTATGTTTTTCAAGTGTTTATTTCATCCACGGTCCTTTCTCACTGCAGTATCATCATGCCTTCATGCAGTGGCACTATGAATGTGAGGCAGAATATCCACCTCCAGCTTCCTAAAAACACATCATATACATGTACACAAACTGCAGTTCTTGAAATACTACTAGACTAATCCTGACCAAACTAAAAACATTGTATGCCTCATTCTACTGTATGTGACACGCAGTCTTGCATTTCAGCTATGCCACTCACTTTCCAACGGGCAGAGTATCAGAGGTTTTCCCCTTATCATTCTATCAGTATGAATGTCCTTGTCTGAAGGGCCAGGTGGGGAAGGTGGAAATGAGTAACAGAGGGCTGACATTGTACATTTGGAGAATGAGGTGAGTTGGTACAACTGCAGGGCTGACTCAAGGTGGAGACACAGGAAACAGAAGCCTATGGGATATCGTATAAAGTGATGCCATGCTGGATTGCCTGTGTACAGCAGCTGTCACACATTGAAGCCACTTTTTGGTGGTGAATGAAATACAGTTAGGGATTAGATGTCAAAGGAAAAGTCCCCTTTCGCTGTTCACTGCAGCAGTGACACGCTCAGCCCCGATTGGTCTTCTCATGCAATTAGGGAGACAAAAATATCATTGCAGGTCAAAGGACAATGTAGGAATGGCAACCAAAGCAGGGAACTCATTAGATAAGGTGGCAATGGCTGTTGGTCTGCCCATTAAAACTCAACTTACAAAATGAGTCTGTGCCTCAGTATACCTTCCCATTTTTATCACTGTACTTAAAACAAAAACCCACAGGTTAATGCTCCAATAACTCATCTACACTTGATTCTGCATCAACTTTTTCTTTCAGGCATAAGAGACTTTTCCACTAAATGGTTACCAGAGACTGTGGACATGACACTGAAAATGCATTCAAAGGAGCCTGGATAAACAAAACATGCATAAATCCATAGTAAGTGGTATCCATATTCTCTGATCTGTGCTTGCATGGCATACATACCTCATCACAAGGGAAATGGAAGTAATGGATATATACATATTAGCACTTGTCTGTAGTTTCATAGTAATTCATCACAACAACCTACCAAGAAAAACAGTTAAATGGAAAAAATAAACTAATGAAAATCACCACGTCACAACATCAAACTAAACTATAAATAACATTAAAAACCCTACTAAAAACTAAAAAGTACTACAAGCAACATACCCAAACAAAACTCTTCTTCTACCTTTAAAAAAACAAAGGATTTTTGGCAGGGAATTCAGCCCATCAACCCCAATCATATATATATATATATATATATATATATATATATATATATATATATATATATATATATATATATATATATATGGAATACATTCCTTTAGTTGAAAAACTCAAAATATTGACATTCAAAATGTCGAAAACTCAAAATATTGAAAACCTGTTCAATGCAGTAGAGCATCCCCCCCGATAATTAAATATTACCAACTCCAGGATCATAGAACAGTGGGGAAAAGGCAACTTCCCATTTTCATTATTTTGAGTTTTCAACATCATGGTTGTTAACAGAGTTTTTTTACCAAATGAATATATTTTGTATACATGTATGAGAAAGAGAGAGATCTGTAATGCATATTCATACTTACATTGAGGTCGTAGCAGCAACCTTGAGAGGAATACCAGCAGACCAAACATATATTTCATCTAAGATTGAACAATTCCAGTATCCATACTTAGCGACATATGAACATTTACTGTTCACTATTCTTGTTGCAACTGGACATGGTCTGATATTTCATCAGGCTCCCACTCACTGCATGTGGCACTAGTGTGGGTCAAGGTGGACTTTATGATACGGTGAGAGCTGCAATTCTAGGCTTACATTAGCAATTAAAATGATACATACAAAGAAAAAGTGGTTACCCTGCACATTGGTAATTCTTACTGTGTATTAGAAATGGAATTAACTTTCTACTTCATTAAAAATAGTTTCTAAAAACATTGGCAAATATCTTTACTATGTACAGGAAGAGGATATATCCATATAGTGCTGTTTCCTTTGCTTTGAGAACTTGGTTGATCAGTGCATAATTTAGTCCAAACAAAAAAGTAAGCCATTTTTAAAACTTTACTGTCCAGTTTTATAACTGTTATCATTCTCAGCCATAGGATGAATGTAAAATAAATGAAAGTTAAAAAAATATTCTGTTAGTATTGGACTGAATTTTATGTTTAAACAAAAGTTCCTCCAGGTTTCACCCTGTCAAAACGGGCCACTAACTGTATTGCGCACATTACATTCAGCTCTGTGCTTGTAGTGACACATGCAAAACAAAATCAATTCACTTACTCACCATACATAGCTACCAGTTGGATGACTTCTTTGTCACAACAGTAGTTGTTCAATAGGTGCCAACCTTCTCACTTCCCTTCCACAAGAATATTAAATGATATACTCAGGACAGAAGAACTTGTTTCTCAAATAGCTCACACTTCTTTGGATTCAGTTTCAAACTGGCAGCGTAAAGTTTGTCAAGTACTTATGATAGGTGGATTAACTTCTGGTCATGCATCCTGGCATGCAGTGGACTAAGGTGTCATCGAAACAGATGAGGTGAAACTGATATAGGTAATGTACACTCAACCCTGCAGCTCTCTTTAATTAATAAAATATTACATAACCTAAATAGCATGCTTTAAGCCACTATATTCCTATCACAACAGTAAAATGAATGTTTAAGCCATTTTAAAATGCTGCTCTGACCATATTTTCTTGTCTTCTGTCACTGTCACTCACATGCATCTACAAAAGCACCAGTCCTTCCTTCTGTACAAACATGCTAAGCAGTTTCCCAGCTGGAAAACTGATACAAATCTACTCAGAAAATGAGAAAGATGCTGCCTAGAGTGAAATACAGCTGCCATTGTGATAATTACATTTAATACGGTAACGCATTGTTTCCTGTTTTCAGCACCAGTAGCAAGTTATTACTAGTTAGAAAATGATACACAACTTGTACAGAAATCTGATAATTTAGATAAACATACACCCCCCTCGAAATTTCCAGGTACATAGATAGCCGAGTCCAGGATGAGGTGCTGGTAACTAGGGTCAAAAGTTAAAGACATTTTCATCATCTCATGCATCTTCCAAGCCACAGGCGAAAATGGCACATTCCTTGATATTATTCAAAAGTATTGCTCAGCTGTACTTGATTATGAGGACAAACTTCTTATTCTGCTTCACAGAAGAACCCTAATACACTCAGGGAAAATACCCAAATTAATCAGTGCTGCCACTGAAAAAATTGTTACAATGATATAACACTGACAGTTTACTGCAGAGACTAACAGACAGGAACAGCTATCAAAATTCAACTTGTACATCTAGGTCTGCTCCCTTGCCTCCATATGCATAATGACTGACCCCATACAAGTTACTTAATTAAACCTGTGAAATTCTAGGTCATTCCTGAAAAGTGGCACTTAGCTTTGTGCAGTTATGTGACTAATGAATAAATAAAAAAGGATCACAGTACTATATGAACAGAGTGTACTCAATAATAATTCCTTTTAACTACCTTTTGAACTCTGTCAATGCATAAAATATTCTACATTCTACCTTTCCGTTTCACATTTTGAAAATGTCCCATAATTGGAGGCAAAATGTTGCCATCTGTAAACACTGTCCTAGACTCAGGAACATTAAAAGTACAACAGTAGAAGACTTGCATGGCACAGCTGCATCTCGCAGTGAGGTGATGCATATAAATAAATCATATTACTATTGCTAGATAAAATAAACCATAAATTAAATTTATAATAAACGAAAACAAATAAAGCAGTGCAAAAGAGGCAAGCCATGCAGTACATCTAGGCAAATGATAGCACCATGGCTGACAACAGGCTATATAACAGCGATGCTTTTGCTATAAATAGTGGTGTGTAATACCATAGGACATTAAAAAGGAAACATAGGAAGTAGATTAGACAGAGATATAAAACTCATTAGGTCACATGCAATGTAAATAATATAGAGACATTAAGGATTTGATGGCATATAACTGCCGTGTTCTCATTCTTCAGTGTTACAATAATCAGATCTACAGTGTTAAAATACACTTTAAATAGACTACATAAAATCAATGTGTTTGTGATAAGTAGTGGTGTATAAATCAAAGAACATTAAAATAAAAAGAATACATAGGAAGGGATTAGACAGAAATATAAAATGCACTAGGCCACATGCCATATAAACAAAGCAGAGGTATTACGGATCTGATGTTACTTAAACACTGATTGTGTGTGTTCATTCTTCAGTTTTACATTAAGCAGATCTAAAGTGTTGAAATAAACTGTTCAACTGAAAAAGAAATAAAAAAATATAGTACATGAAAAGTTTAAATAATGTGAATGTTTATGTGGGGGGGACTTTGCCCTGTGCACCCCCTGTTGAGTATGCCTCCCAACAACCACATGAACTTAATATTCTAGTAAATATATGATGATATGCTGGAGACAGAGGGAATAGTTGATTCTCCCTCAAAGCAGGTATTCCCTTACTTTCAGTTAGTGCAAATCCAGTATTAGTAAACTTAGGTTCCAGTATGTGGGGCACACCCCCCACATCATGATGTGTACTAAGCACAGCCAGCCTGGAAAGTGAAATGTTGCTTCAGTTACCTTTCAGTACAATGTGTTATGGTTTAATATTTCCTTTCACATGTTGTATGTTGATCAGGCTTTTGTGCTGTGTTTCTGCTTAATGCCTTATTATGAAAACACCTGCTTGTCAGACAGCATATCACTCTCCAAGAACAAATGTCATATAACGATTTTCAGTAATGTACCTCTTCCACAGGACATCCTGTGAGTATAAACTTGAAGTAAAAGCTAACATGGATTTCAAACCTGGTGATACTGCATGCCTCTCATTAACTTATACAACAGAAATAATGTATGATGTCATCTTTCTGTTAAACATACCAGTTCCTACATTTCAACTAAATACCAGAAGAAAGTATAGTGGAATTCAGATGCTGACAACTGTTAGACTGTCATTTTATATTAAAGTTATGTATTCACTATAACTATGCACCTGTGTTGTCCATTTTCATTCTTCCTCAACATATGTGTTATGGATCCAACTTGGCCACATACCACATACTTTATGGATCCAACTCTCAAGCTCCTTCCTCTACCCATAATGCTCTATACAGCCTATAATACCTCAGATCGAGTTTGCTGCCTTATACATCCTAAGATATAGAAGTAAGAAGGAAATAACAGCAAAGCCAGGGCTCAAACCTGGAAGAAAGGTTTCCAATATATCTATAAATTCACTTCAGAAGATGACATGAAGGTGACAGGGAGGGGGAAGGAGGGTGGGTAGTTGAGGAAGAATCAAAATGGACAACACAAATGCATAGTTATGGTGAGTACATAACTTTAATACCTGATGTTGTCCTTTTCATTCCTCCTCAAAGTATAGGACAGAGTCCCCAGCTAAATGAATCTTGGATGGTACTCATGGAAGGATATTCTGGAGAACTGCTGAACCAAAAGCAGTTCTGCTTCTAGAAGTCAAATCTAGTTTGTAATGAGCAATATGAATGCAAGCATTAAACCAGGTAGTTGCTGCACAAATTTTATCAACAGAAGTTCTAGACCAAAAGGCAGAAGAAGTGGCCATGGATCTAGATGAATGTGCCTTAGGAGTCTTTGATAAGATGAGGCCTTGTCAAGTACATACAAAAGAAATGCAATCAGTAATCCATTTGGCCAGGGTGACTTTCCAAACTGGTGACCCCAATCTGTTTGGTGACAGACAAACAATTGGCTTGTTTTCCTGAAATCCTTTGTCCTGTGTAGATAAAAATGTTGTTGTCTAGGTACATCTAAAAGATGCAGCATGTGCTCTCCCTTATTTGAAAAATTATGGAAGACAGGCATATGAACTCTGTGACTGCTATTTGATTCAAAGGCTACTTTTGGTAAGAATGATGGACTGGTTCATAAAGTAACTCAGTCTTTGTGAAAACAATGTAAGGGGATATGGATGATAGAGCCTGGAGTTCAGAAGTTCTCCTCACAGATGTAATGGCTACTAGAAAAGCTATTTTCCAAGACAAAAATTTGAAGTCAGTTTTGGCGAAAGGAACAAAAAGGCTGTTGTGTCAACTCTTGAAGCACGAGTGTTAAATCCTAAGTAGGTGATAGATCTTCCAAGTAAGAAGGTACCTTTTAGAAAAGCCTTGCACAATTTAGAAGAAACTAAAGAAGAAGCTTCATCTCCTGAATGAAAATTTGATATGGCTGCTAATTGTACTCTGACTGTGGAAAAACTAGCATCTTCTTGAAAAGCAGAAGTTAAAATTTACAGAACTGAAGAAATATGGCAGTAAAAGTATCAATTTCCTTTTTAAGGGGGCAAATTGAAAATCCTTTCCATTTACTCCTCTAGATCTTCTTTGTAGAAGCTTTCTGGGAAGATAAAAGTATATGATGAAAGGTGGAGGAAAGCCTGGGCTTTCTAGCTATTAATGGAATTGGAGAAACCATGTGGTTAGTGTGAGGCCTGGAATATTGGGATGCGAGATGGTCTGGACTGGCATCCAGTATCCATGCAGAAGAACAAAGATGAGACCAAAGGAAGGAGAACCACACTTGGCAACACCAGAAGGGAGCAATGTGGATAACTGAGCTCTTCAACCAATGTGATTTCTGTAAGAATTTTGGAATAAAAAACAGGCAATGGGGGGGAGGTGTAAAGGAGACTGGTGGGCCAAATGTGAACTGCAGCATATCTCGATGACTTCCCCTGAGGGGGAATCAAGGCAAAATACCTGCTACATTTGTTGTGGGGAGACACAAAGATCACAGCAATGTTGCCCTCAATGATGGAAAATCTTGTCTGCCACTTACTTACTGAGACCACTTGTGAGGCATCAGAATGGACCTGCTGACTAAGCTAGTATGCAGGATTTCCCCAGAATGTGAGTTGCCACTAGAAAGCGGTTGGAGGAGATCGTCCACTGTCACACTCTCATAGCTTCTTGAAAGAGGGGATAACATCGGGTTCCCCCTTGTTTTTTGATGTACCAGACTACAGACATGCTGTCAGCTTGAATTGCAATAGTCACCAGAGGAAGAACATCTTAAAATGCTAGCAACGCTAACAGGACTGCTTTCACCTCTAGTACATTAATGTGGGAATTGGTTTCCTGAGGCAACTGGTTGTGAGGTGTCCGTGGTCACCATGGCCACTGGTGGAGACAGAATGAAGGTGCAGCCCAGGTAAATGTCGCCCAACTGGATCTACCAAAAAAGATGGTTTCTGCATATGCAGGTGAGTTTCACTGGGAAGGATAGAGTATGTTGCAGAATAGACCACTGAACAGCTACAGTCAACTAGAGAACACACACAGAAATGTTTTAAGGAAATTAAGACTATAGCCGCTGCCATTGAAACTAGAGCCTGAAGGATAAGTCTGGCTGGGGGAGCAGGATGAACAAGGATTTGCTGAATCTGAAATGTAATTGTATCTATACAATAAGCAGGCAGAGAGGCAATCATATTTATTGTGTTTAAATGGGCAACTATGTATGTCAGGCTCTGTACCAGTTGTAGCTTGGCTTTGGAGATACTGACTATAATGCCTAGTGTTTGACAAAGTGGGAGCAAATAGTCCCTGGACTGTTCTAGTAGATGCCTAGTTGGGGCGGTGAGGACCCAGTCATCTTAATATAGAAACACTCAGAATCCAACAGTCTTAGGTGAGCTGCAACCACTGCCATACACTTGGGAAACACCATGGGGGCTGTGGTGAAGCAAAAGGGTAGTGCTCTGAACTGACAGTGGCTGGCTCTCAAGCAAATGTGCAGGCATCTTCGGGAGCATCTCTTCATTCTGACATGATAGCATATGTCCTGAAGATCAACTGAGCACATCCAATTGTCCTTGTACAAAATGGGCAGAACTGACTGAATTGTGACCATTAAGAACTTTGATTTCCTCACAAATTGGTTCAGGTTGCTTAGGTCCAAAACTGGTTTCTGGTCCCCTGTCTTCTTTGGCACTAAAAGGAACCTTCAGTAAGTTTAAGTCCTCTTTGGTCTAATGGGACCTCCTGGATGATTTTTTTGTACAGCAGTGTCTGAATCTCTTGAGGTGCAGCTTCTCCCTGACTGGGTGGAACGTCTGGAAGCTTTCTTCTTTTGGTTGGGGGAATCTGCAAAAATGGGATGAAATAACTACTGGATATTATTTTTAGCACCCAAGAATCTTGAATCTTTTGTCATAAAAGACGAGGAATCTGGGTGCAAGAAAAAAACTGTGCAAGGACAAGGGCCCCCTGCCTGCCTCCAGAGGTAAGCAGTTGGGCAACCCTTCAGGAATGCTGAAAGGGACTATCTGGAAAGGAATTTTGGAAATTCTGGTTTTGCAGGCCTCCTCTGCCATGAGGACAGTGTCTTCCATTTGAGCTTCCCCCTCTGCCTCTGAAGTTGTCCCTATGTGAATCCTGGAAAGATCCCTGGGATTAATGGAGCCACATTTTCTTGCCCCCTCTTTGATTTTGGAAAAATTATCACTGAGGGGTAGAAAAGCAAATTCCAACAGCAGACAGGGTCTTTCCTTCCTGTTAACTGAGGGAGTGAATTTCATTAACAGGACCAAACAAGGACGTTCCATCAAAAGGAGCACTGATGAAAGGAAACTTGAAAGGCTCTGCAAAGTCACATAACTGCTGTGAAAAAACTGAAAACACTGTCATTTGTGTTAGCATGTCTGGCAGGAGATTTGTGTATATTCTCAGATTAACTTGTATGCCAGCATGTCTAACTGTGAAATGTAAATACGCTTTTAAAATGTCGAGTACTTCCCTGTTTAAATAGAATGTTTAAGGAATCTGACAGTGTTTTGATATACTTCTAATTGCACATGTTTGAAAGGGAGATTCTAAAGTACCATGGAGAATCAGCTGAACAGTAGATGATATCAATAGAATGTTCCTAGTTGCTAGGTGATTACTTGAACAGCTGATTGACAGGAAAAATAACTTTTTCAAACAGCTGACTGTTATTTTTTTTTAAAACAAGACAGTTCAGACTGTTAATGTGTCCAGTTAGTCAAGTACAGAACAGTTTGTGAAGAGTTGCAGTTAGTGCTGTGCAGTGATACCAGAAGAAATGAGAACTCACCAAAAATTGTAAGCCTGCCTTTACCTTGCTGTTACGTTTTTACATTAGATAAAAAGAAGTTATGTCTTACCATAACGTTCCATCTATGTTGTTGATCTTCATTCATTCATTACTGATGGGTTATTGGTGCCGTCCTCAGAACCGAGCTGGCCAAATATCAAGCTCGTGTAAGCCAAAAACTCTCGAGCCAAGGTCCTACCCAGAATGCTCTTCTCTGTTACCTCAGATAAAATTTGCAAGTTGATAGATAAAAGTAGAGGCTACCTCTGGTCATAACAGACCTACAATAAAGGAGTATATGAGATCAAGCAGGAACCTCCGGAGGGAGGACGGGGGGTGGGAAGTAATGAATGAATGAAGACCAACAACATTGTCCCCACCTACCTGTTATCCCTGGGTGGCCCTCATGGAAGGACATTCCTGAGCACCATGGAGCCAAAGGAAGCTCTACCTCTGGAGGCCAAGTCCAATTTGAAATGAAGAATAAAGGTATGAGGTTTGGCCCAAGTCGCAGCTGAGCAAATATAATTGAGGGAAGCCTTAGCATGGAAAGCTGCTGAAGTTGCCATAGATCTTGTAGAATGTGCTTTCACTCTGTGAGGCAAGTTGTTTTTGTTGTAGATAAAGGTAATACAATTTCTCAACCATGAAACCAATGTAACTTTTGAGACAGGATGACTTTATCTAGATCTAGAAAAGGCCAGAAACAGTTGGTCTGATTTACGGGTAGATTTTGTTCTGTCCAGATAAAAATGTAATTGTCTATGAACATCCAAGGAGTGCAGGCAATACTCTTCCTTGTTAGAGTGGTTAGGAAAGAACAGTGGGAGATCAATAGATTGGCTGATAGACCACTCTGACACCACTTTTGGTAAAAAGGAAGAATTAGTTCTCAGTGATACCCTACCCTTATGGAAGATAAGATAAGGAGGTTTAATGCATAAGGCTTGAAGTTCTGACAGGTCGTCTGGCCGATGTGATAGCAATCAGAAACAAAGTTTTCCAATACAGATATTTCACATCACATGTAGACGCAGGTTCAAAGGGGGGGTACTGTTAGAGCTTGCAGAACCAATGCCAAATCCCAAGGTTGTACTGGTTCTCTAAAGGAAGGTTTTAGGTGGATAACCCCCTTCAAGAAAGTTTTACAGAGTCTATGTGACATGAGTGAAGATTCCTGAAAACCAATGTGGATATTTGAGATGGCAGCTAAATGCACATGAATAGTAGAGGCAGACACACCCCAGAGTGGAAAAGATGTGATAAGTAATCCAAAACCACCAAAATTGAGGCTGACAAGGGGTCTAATTGTTTATTTGCTGCCCATAGAGAGAACTTTTCCATTTATTAAGATAGATTAGTCTGGTGGACGATTTATGAGATGCAATAATAATATTGCGCACAGGGGACGAGAGGTTTTCCTGTCTGGCAATCATTGGAAGTGGAGAAACCAAGCTGTCAGTTTCAGGGTTGTTAGATTGGGGTGAGTCAGACCCTGCAGATGGGAGATCAACATCGGGGATGGATTGAGGATCCACGATTGATCTAGCAGGTGAGGCCACAGGAAGGGGAACCAGTCTTGTCGAGGCCAATATGAAGCAATGAGGATCACTTTGCTCTTCAACTGTCGTGCTTTCTTCAGAAATTGGGAGAACAGGGAAAGAGGAAAATAAGCATAAAGTAGACCCGAGGGCTAACAGTGGACTAGAGCATCTCTCGGTGACTGTCCCAGAGGGGGAATTAGGGAAAACTAGTTGTTGCACTTGTAGTTGGTTGGGGAGACAAATAGGTCGCAGCAAGGCTGACCCCCAGCGGTTGAAGATTCTTGCCACTATCATAGGATTGAGGGACCACTCGTGAGGTTGCAGAATGTACCTACTCAATTTGTCCACTATCACGTTGGAGCTCCCGGGAATGTGCGTTGCAAGTAGAAAGTGGTTGGAAGCTATCACCCATTGCCATATTCTCAAGGTCTCTCAGCATAACAGGGTAAGATCTGGTGCCCCCTTGTTTGCTGATGTACCAGACCACTGACATGTTGTCTGACTGGATCGCAATAGTCCCTGATGGAAGGATGGAATGAAATGCTTGCAATGCTAGTAGCACTGTCCTCAGTTCCAGGACATTGATATGCAAAAGGGCCTCTGCCTCTGACCAGGTGCCTTGGACTGAGTTTCCCTGATACAGCCCCTCCACTCCATCATTGAGGCATCAGTGGTCACCGTGGCTATCGGTTGATGGGGGCTAAAGGGACAAGACTATTGTTGGGGATTTTGAGACGTCCACCAGAGTAAATCTTGCTTGCATCTCTGAGTTACACTTATCTAAAAAGACAAAGGATGTTGTAGAGGATTCCACTGAGTGAGAAGTAACCACTGAAGGAGCCTCATGTGGAATCTGGCTAGAGGAATAATGGTGATTGAGGCTGCCATTGACCCCAAGAGTTGCAGTATAAATCGAGTGGGTAATTTGTGGTGACAGAGCAGCGGTTGAACTTGTTGCCTTATTCTTTGAAGCCTGTGGTCTGGAAGAGATGCTGTGCAATTTCTTGTGTCAAGCAGAACCCCTATGAATTCCAGAGATTGAGCTGGGGCTGTGTTGGACTTCTCCCAGTTGATAGTTATTCCTAGGCTTTGTGCTGTGAAGAGAGTGTAGTGCAGGTCTTTTTCCAGTAGATGCTTGGTGGGGGCAGTGAGGAGCCAGTCATCTAGATATGGAAATGTCCGGAATCCTAGAAGTCGCACGTGAGCGATAACAACTGCCATGCATTTGGTGAACACTCTGGGGGATGTAGAGAGCCCAAAGGGCAGAGCTCGAAATTTATAGTGACTGGCTCCTATGCAAAAGCAGAGGTATCTTCTTGAGTGTTTGTCCATTTTTATGTGGTAATATGCATCTTGAGGATCTACAGATCACATCCACTCGTCTTCTTTCAGGGGAGGAAGGATAGACTGAACTGTGAGCATCTGGAATTTCTCTGTTTTTACAAAATTTGTTCAGTGTGCTGAGATCCAGAATTGGTCTCCAGTCCCCTATCTTTTTTGGCACTAAAAAGAATCTTGAGTAAAAAGCAGATCCTATCTGGTCTGGGGAGACCTGGATGACTCTCTTTTGTAGCAACTTTTTGATTTCATGTGCTGCTGCTTCTCTTTGACTGGGTGGAATGTCGAGTGATACTCTGCGTGAGACTGGACAAAGAAGGAAGGGGATGCGATGACCTTTGGATATTATCCATTGCACCCAAGAATTGTTGGTTATATTTTGCCAGGCAGCGGGGTACAAGGAAAAACAACCCCCGACTGCTTCCAGAGGTGAGCAGTTGGGCAACGCTTCAGGGGCATTGATTTTTGTTGGCCTGAGAATGAATCTCTAGAACCCCGGTTTTGCGGACCACCTCTGCCCCAAAACAGGCACCTTTCATTAGAGTTTCCCCTCTGCCACTAGAGGAGAACTCGGCATGTGCGTCATGGGAAGAGCCCTGTGACTTCCTGTGCCACATCTTCCCACTCCTCTGATTTCTACAGAAGAATCATTGAGGAGTAGAGTGTCTGACACCAATGGCAGATAGGGTCTTGACATCTTGTTCGGAACTTGCCAGCGTATATTTCACTTTAGGGCCAAACAAAGAAGTGGCCTTGATGGGGGCATTCATGAAGGAAGCCTTAAAGGAGTCTGCAAAGACACAAAGGTGCATCCAGGCATGTTGTCTAGTGACTATACCCACACCTGCTGCTCTAGCTGCTCCTTCCATTACATGAGAAATATGCCGCATGGAAGAATTAGAAATGGACTCTAGGGTAGCTATCTGAGAAGCCACGTTGTCACGGATTTTGTCAGAAACAGCTCCTGCCAAGGTTTCAGAGAGCTGGTTGATAAGATCCCTCTGAAGCCTGGTAAATGGTGCCAAATAGTTCAAAGACCTTACGGTGATGGTCGATGAAGCAAACACATGCTTCCCTAGTCTGTTTATTGCCCGGGACTCCTTGTTGGGTGGATGGACAGTTTGAGTCTCTTCTGCCAAATCCTTCTTAGTTGCAGCCGCCAAAACCATAGTGTCTACTGGAAGACCTTGTGACCAATGTGGGTGCTCAGCTGGGGGCGATGATATTTTATCCAGTCTCCTTGGTATCATTTCCAGGGTGTCAGGAGCCTTCCATGCGCACCGGACAATGAGGTGGATGAGCTCATCGGCCGGCTTACAGGAGTTCCAATCACCCCTCTGTCTAAGGATCTTGAGGATGTCACCAAAGGACACCTCATCAGAGGGTGACCATGGGGACCCTTCCCCATCATCAAAATCCATATCTTCAGTCAACGACTCCTTAGTGGAGTCCATGTGCTTCCTCTTGCACGATGCTTTGCGGAGTACTTCCTAAGTGGGAGGTTCTGGGGAAGACTGCAAAGAGGAGGTCTCCTGAGGAGGAGAAACCTGAGGCCCTTGTGCCCAGTGTTCAGTGGTTGTGGCTTGTGACAGTTGCAGCACAGAGGGGGGAGAGAACTCTGACATGTGGGGTTTGCCAGTGGAGGCAAGCGCCCTCTCCATGGCCTGGAAAGCTGGCCCGCTCAAGGAGGGATGGGAGCCCAGAACTGAGCATGACAACCTTGGAACTGGGGTCACACCCTCACACCCCACCCTGACAAGCCGACCCTTAGACCAGGAGTCTCAAGAGGACTGTGAACCATGACAGAGGGAGAATTCCTGGAGGGTGCCATAGAAAAAAAATCAGCGTGGAACCAGGAATGCCCTCCCCCATGGCACAGCCACTGGCCTGAGAAGCACCCGATGCCCAGTGCACAGAGGGCCACAAGGATGACTCTGGTTCCAAAGTGAGATCCACTATTGGAGTCGGAGGA
Organism: Protopterus annectens; assembly: GCF_019279795.1. Taxonomy (NCBI): domain Eukaryota; kingdom Metazoa; phylum Chordata; order Ceratodontiformes; family Protopteridae; genus Protopterus; species Protopterus annectens. The sequence continues at coordinate 162,930,143 of NC_056745.1, read as the reverse complement.
AGGGAAGCTGCTGTTGGAGTAATAGGCTTCAATACTTGGGTGGAAGTCGAAGGAGGAGTGTACGTTGGAGTTTGAGGAGATATACGTTCACCTGAAGGAAGGAACGTGGACTTCAACAGGTGAGAGGAACCTCTGGCCACAAGCAATTAGTCAACAAGCCGCAACACATCTTGCTCAGAGAAACTCCTGGTTGACCTCATAGAGAGACCTGATGGCGATTCTGGTCTTTCTAGAAAAGGACTACACTGACTACCAGTGAATGGATCCAAAGAAGGAGAATACTTGGTCCTTGCACCCAGAACAAAGGATGTCTGCACCCAAGAAAATGGTGTAGAAGTAGTCTGTGCCGATAATGTCCACGTCATAGAAGTTGAAGGTGTCTGCACCGTAAAGGCAAAAGTCTGCTCCGATGGGTACAGTGCCATCAAGGAAAGTGTCTGCACTGGTAACACGGATGGTGCCAAGAAGGACTGCACCAAAGAACATGTCAGTACTGAAAATGTGTGCACTGTGGAGGACAGGAATGTCATACTCGGAGCTGAAGGGGATTGCACCAACTGTGCCGAAGGGAACTGTAACTGCATGGACGGTGCCAGTAAGGGCTGCAACGGAACTGTCGGAGCTGTAGTTGTCTGCGCCGGGAACTCCAGTGCCAGTATCAATAAGGAAGACATGGCTGGAGCCAGAATCATTTGGGGCAGTGCCAAGCCTGGAGCTGACAGGGTCACAGGTGGCAGCACCGAAGTAGCAATCAATTTCACCTTCTTATGAGTCAACTCCCTATGATCTCCAGAGGGAGAAGAAGGGAGTGACCTCAAAGAGGAAGAACGCCTCTTACAGGGTTTAACAGGAGGGGTGAGCCCTCTGACCCAGAAATAGCCTCACAGAAAGGAGATTTGAGAAGACCTTTCAATATTAATTTATTCCTCCTCTTGTTGAGTCCTGGTTGAAAAACTTCTACAAATCCCACACATGGGATCCACAGTAAGGTGGGAGACATTCAGACAGTAGACACATAAGTCATGACCATCGGAAAGCGGTAACTTACGGCTGCAATCCTTACACTGCTTAAAACCAATGCTACTTTTCTTCTCTGACATGATGTGGAGAAGAATAACAGTACCAAAAAGAAGAGGAAAGGCTACCCAAAAGGGTAAGAGGAGAGAAGGAAAGATTACCAACGATGGTAATGAAGAATTACCTCAAAGGTAAGAAAGGGATAATAAAGGGAGAGAGTCTTAAGTATACAGTAGGGTAGGAAAATATTAGTAGAAACTATCTGAAAAACATTAAAGTAAGAACAATGTATAAAACTTTCAAAAAATTAAACACTTAGCTGAAGAGAGTGGCTTGACATGGCTGTACAGCAACGTGGCAAATGAGATCTGAGTTAACAGGAAACAGCATTCCGGGTAGGACCTTGGCTCGAGAGTTTTTGGCTGAAGCAAACTTGATATTTGGCCAGCTTGCTACTGAGGACGGAACCAATAACCCATCAGTAAGGAATGAATGAAGATTAACAACATCAGATGAGACAGTTTTCCCTAGTTGGATTAGGAAAGTTTAATTATTCAGAGTTTTTATAGAATGATGGACTTCTATCCTACAGTTTAATTTTACATTGCTGGTGATTGAATTCTGGTGTTTATTGGAAGTTATTGATTTACACTCTTGTAATCATTTTACTTACTATTAAATGTTTTTCATTACTTTACATTGTGGCTGGATACAGAATACAGTGCTCTTATACCTGTTACTCCCCAGGTCACCTTGAAGGCCTGGTCACTTCTGGTCATAGCTATCATTTACTTTGATATATAATTTTCATAATTGGACACCTCTTTAGAAGGACATGAAGACACTCTGATTGGTGGCAGCATTACCGTACAATTTTGGGTAAGGGACACAGCTACAATTCTGTGTCAGGCTTTCCCAGAAGTGTTTGGATGTGAGAAATTTAAATTTACTTTGAGTGCATCACAGGTCTTAAACTGGGACACACTGCTCTGAGGTGTGTAATAATAGTTATATAGAGTGTTTCCTGTTGTGCTCTTAGGTGAAAACTGTGAAATATTACTCCTGTTTAAGTGACAGTCTCAACATTGGAGTTAGGATTGAGGATTGAAGCTCCTTAATTATTGACCCAGGATAGTAAGGGACGTGCATTAACAGGTGACAGTCCAGTGGGACATTGGCTGCATGTCACATTTAATTGGTGGCAGCAGTGGGATTTTTAATTGGATTTCAGTAGCCTGTGGGTCATTGTCATTAAGGTATGCACTCCTGACAGCCACAAGGTAAACATTCAGAATTTCAGTCCACCACAGTTTTATTTACTTTTTTTTGGTTAGTCAGCAATAGCAGGCAAGGACGTCAGCAGAAGATTTTAGCAAGCTGACAAAGATCCAGTTGGCTAAGGAGTATGAAGTCAGATGATTGGTACATGCCAGCCTGACCAAGGAAGCAATGATTTCAGCCTTGGTTGCAACCACAACTCAGACCAGCCATTCAGAAGACATCCAGTTTTGAGTCGGTGATGTGTAGCCTGCCAATACAAGACAGTCCACATTTTCTTCAGAGGACCGGGAATCCATCTGGAGATAAGGAGATTGGAATTGGAGACTGATGAAAGGGAGAAGCAGTGCTAATATCAACTAGAGGCCAAATGCCTTGAACTGGAATCAGCAGAGAAACTGCACCTGGAAGTGCAACAACTGGAGGTTGAGGAGTGAATGCGAAATACAGAGGCTGAGGAAAAACAGCATCAACATGAACTGGAAACCAAACATTTTGAACTGGAATCAGCAGAGAGGCTGAGGCGTTTAGAAGCATAGGACAACTAGAGACAGTGCCAGCATGAAATGGAGCTTCAAACCCTTTTAGAGGGTCATGGAGGTAATGAGGAAGGGAATAACCAGACCCCAGAAGCTGTAAAGGTCAGCAAACTTTTCCTCAGTACAGAGATGTGGATGACTTTGATAGTTTTATTCATATTTTTGAGAGGGTACGTAGACAGTATGATGTTGACCCTGAGCTCTGGATTTGGTTCCTGACTCCCTTACTCCATGGTAAAGTTGGTCAGGCCATGTAAAAATTGTCTGATGCAAATTTTTTGAATTGTGTTAAAGTTAAGAACTGTCTAGATTGTTTTAAACTAACACCTGAAGCTTATAGAAAAAAAGTTTTATGACCATAGATGCAAGGCAGATGAATGTGTACATGATTATACTGCTGACTTAAGTACTTACTTTCACAGATGGATGGGTGGGTGTCAGGTCACCATATCTGAGGGACTGGCAGACCTTTTGGTGATGGAACAAGCCCTCAGTTATTTGCCTGATGACATGAGAGTCTGATTAGCAGACCATGAGTGCAACTCTGCAGAGGAGTTGGGTTGAAATGGGGATCTCTACTTGGCAATCAGAGCACCACTGCATAGGAAAGGAATACCCAGTGCTGTACATGGACATAAGGGAACCCAAGGAGGCAGTCTAAACCACTCCTACAGAGTACACCAGTAATGGGGGAAACTACTAATCCAAGTGCACAGTTAGGAATTTGATGTTTCAAGTGGGGGGACACATAGCAGCCAAATGCCCATTGAGGCAAGGTGTGAAACTGAATGTGAGGTAGCCTGTAAGTGCGGATGACAAAGTGCCAGTGGTAAGTTGTTTAGAAACAACTGGGCTGCCAAATTATCACCAAAATATATATCCAATTTTAGTAGATGGTAAACAGGTAATTGCTAAGAGGGACACAGCTTCTGATATAACCATTGTGAGGCCTTCAGTGGTTAGAGAAGAGCAGTACTTGTTTGGGCAGTCCACTGCCATCAGAGAGTTGGGAGTGACCCCATTCCAAATACCTTTGGCTAGGGTTCATCTTGACTGGGAGGGTGGAAGCGGAAGCAAGCAAGTAGGTGTGTTTGAGGATATGTTTGCAGATGTCCTGATAGGGAATGACTTTGATGATGCAGTACCTTGTGTACACGCAGTAACATGCAGTCAGGCTTGGAGAAAGGCATGTGGGTCCGGTAGTACGGGAGAGACCCAGAAAGATCTTATACCTGAAGCTGGGACTGCTGTGGTGGCTGTTTCAGAGAAGGTGCTATCTGGTAGCAGTAAGTCTGAATGTGAGCCACAGCTGCTGGTGGGTACTGATGTTCCCTTGAACACTGTGACTGCAAGGATGGAAGTGAGTGGTGGTACCAGACTGACAGTGAGGCACAGCTGCCGGAAGTTACTAGGCTTCCTGTGGAAGGGGAGCTTGTGTTTGAGAATATTCCTGCAGATGTGCTGATAGGGAATGATTGTGATGATTTAGTACCTTGTGTGCATGAAGTGATACACAGGCTGGGAGACAGCCATGTAGGTCAGGTAGTCTGGGAGAGAACCAGACAGATATCATGCCTGAAGCTGGGACTAGTGTGGTGGCTGTTCCAGAGAAAGAGCTATCCTGTAGCAGTAAATCTGAAAGTGAGCTACAGCTGCTGTAAACCACTGATGTTCCCTTGGACATGGTAACTGCAAGGATGGAGGGGATAGATGATACCCAGATTGACAGTGAGGTACAGCAGTTGGAAGATACTAGGCTTCCCGTGGAAGGGGAGCTTGGGAGGGTCACAAATGTACAGCTGAACAGGGTCAACTTATGGACCCAATATTACAAAGCTTGAGGGAGATGACTAAGGAAGCACCTAAGGTTCAAGGAAGATGGGATTCTGTATACAGGAACAAAGGGTTATTGTATAAAGTGTGGACTCAATAACAAAAAGGCACAGCATGACCATCCATGTAAAACAAGGTTTATTGCTTCAAGCTTTCGAGTTGAAACAAGAGTTTCAACTCGAAAGCTTGAAGCAATAAACCTTGTTTTACATGGATGGTCGTGCTGTGCCTTTTTGTTACTGGATTTAATTTTTTGTTGGTTTACCAGTACGTTTAGCTGTTCTACACATGCTTCCTGGACTTGATAAAGTGTGGACTCCTAAGGGAGGGCTGGAAGGTGAGGTAGTATGGCAGTTGGTAGAGCCTATAGCTATAGTTCCTATTATTCCTTGTGCAGGAGATATTCAGGTAGAGAAGTAAGGTTTGCCATATAAAGAGTAGACTCCTAAAAGAGGTCTGCAAGGTGAAGTAGTGCAGCAGTTGGTAGAACCTACAGCCCACAATCTGCCACTTCTATAGTCCTGAATATTCCTTGGGAAGGGGATATTAAGGCAGAGAAGGAAGGTTTGTTGCATAGAAAGTGGACTCCTAAGGGAGGGCTGGAAGGTAAGGTAATGCAGCAGTTGGTAGAGTCTAGAGCCTACCATCTGGCATTTCTAGCTAAAGTCCCTAATATTTCTTTTGCAGGTGATACTGATGTAGAAAAGATGGCAAGTGCTTTGGTATAAATATTCAGCAGAGTAGGTTTTACATGGGAAATAACTGACTGACCAAGGTGCCAACTTCATGTCAGACCTGCTGACTTGTCTGTGGAAGTGCTGTAGGGTGAAGCATCTAAAGACCACCCCCTATCATCCACAGACTAATAGTCTTGTGGAGAGGTTAAACTCTACATTGAAGACTATGCTATGGGCATTTGCAGTCCAACATGTTAGTGAGATCTTGGATAGATTAAGTAGGGTTAGTCAAGTACTGAGCTGTTTGTGAAGAATTGCAGTCAGTTACAGTGCTGTGCAGTAATACCCGAAGAAATGAGAACTCACCAAAAACTGTAAGCCTGCCTTTGCTTTGCTGTAAAGTTTTAAATTAGATAAGGAACAGTTTTCTCTAGTTGTCATAGGAAAGTTTAGTTATTCAGATAAGAGTTTTTATAGAATGATGGACTTCTATCCTTCAGTTTAATTTTACATTTCTGGTGATTGAATTCTGGTGCTTATTGAAAGTTATTGATTTACATTCTTGTAATCATTTTACTTATTAAATGTTTTTCATTACTTTACATTGTGGCCGGAAATCAGTGTGTTCTTTAAATATTGGAGAGTGCTTATATCTGTTTGATACTCCCCAGGTCACCTCGAAGGCCTGGTCACTTCTGGTCATAGCTATCATTTATTTTGATATTTCATTTTTATAATTGGACACCCCTTCAGAAGGGCATGAAGACACTGATTGGTGGCAGCATTACCGTAAAATTTTGGGGAAGAGACACAGCTGGAAATCTGTGTCAGGCTTTCCCAGAAGTGTTTGGATGTGTGAGATTTAAACTTCCTTTGAGTATGAGTGTATCAGAGGTCCTAAACTGGGACACATTGCTCTGGTGTGTAATAAGACATTACACTGGGGTGGTGTGCCTTCACACATAATGGCAAATGAAATTATTTTTAATTTTTGCAACACACAATTGTTAACATCTTAACTATAATAAAGCATTTCCCATATTATTTATAGTCTTCAAGAATGCGAATATATTTTACCATGGTATTACTAACAATACGTTACAGTACTTATCTTCAGCATCAGTGCTCCTATCTAATACATGCACCATCACGTTCTAGAGGCATTGGCAATGGTACCACTGAAGATCTTTCCACCTGTTGTGGTACTGCTCTCTCATTGTTATACCTACCTGTCTGGGAACTGACTGTATGACATTTTCTTACATATGCTGCAGAAATTCATAAAATAAAAAAGCATCACCTTTATGAGTTAGAAGATTGTCAAAGAGCTGCTGAAGTAAAGTTCAACCAGTCAGAGGAGCCAGAGGATCTCCAACTCACCCCAGCTAGGAACCCTTCATGTTCTTTCAACAGGCATAGTACATACTATTAAAATGCAGAGCAGGAGCATTATAATGTAAATGGAAGTTAATATCCACATATTTATGGCAGGTGCTAGTGCTTATGAAAACCAGTATAAAAATACATCTCATTCCTGTTTCACTGTAAATGTAGCAGAGGGAGTTCACATACACAATTCATAAAGCGTTCAACTGAAATAACTGCATCTACGGAATACTAAACTAATAAAACATGGACCAACAATTTAATACCTCATGTCATATATGATTAGTCACGTGTGACTACCAAAGCAGCTTGGATATGTAATTCTAAGCTGTTCTCAGTACTTCCATACCATACTGAGCTGAGCAACTGCATGTAGTGGTATTTTTAAGTGAGTTATACACATTCATGAATTTGCAGGCCTTGTTAGTATGCAAAATATGATATCGTTAACATACTCTGTAAAAACATTTCAAACTTACTTTGTATGAGCTGGAGGCAATTTCAATCATGTTATTCTTCTGGATTATGACATAAAAGGTTTTGGATATTTTGGCCCTTTCTTGTGTAGAATGTGTCTAAGGCTGCATGTAACTGATACAGCAGACTCTTGCAAAATGAATGCTTTTCTTGGCTACAATGTGGAATATGCAGCAGTACATAGAATAAAATACAAAGTGTTTGCAACTGAGCAACTACAACTATCTTTATATTACATTACATTATATATTACAATATATTACATTATATTATGTTATGCTATACTATATATACACATACACACACACACACACACACACTTGCGTGCGCGTGGTCTTCCAAATCCAATACCAATATCTGTTCACCACTCTGACTCTCCAGGGCAGCTTGAGCTGTCATGGGGAAACACGGTCCTATAGGTGCACACAAGTTATCAGAAATAAAACTGCAACATGAGAACATTTAGCAAGACTCTTATGACAACATATAAAGTAAAGAGAAAAAAAGTCTTGCACATAACACTGAAATACTTACATCCCCTGATATCACACACAACTGTTCTTACCATACCTTGAGTTACAAGAATATAGAATGGTTTCATTATGGAAAAACAATATACTCTGTTGATAACCTTGAAATGCTTACATCATTTGATGTGATAACTCTTAACTGTTTCCACCAAGTCTTAATTTACAAGAATGTGGAATGATTTCATTTAGGAAAAAAACATATTCTGCTAAGAATGTGTAACAGCTCAAATCAATGCCCAAGCTGTATAACTTCTAACTCTACATTTATGCTTGTTCAGTACTTGCACAACTCTGATAAAAAATATAAAAATAAATTTAATAAAGGGCTGAACTGAAATAATACTCGGGGGGGGGGGTAAGCTTTTGATTTACCCCCTTTTGGACTGGGGGTCTCAGATTAAACTTGGTCAGTATGGAGCAAATCCAACTATAACTCACATCCTACCAGTTATTATTGCATAATTACACTCTGAAAATACAGCTGATATAGTAATGTCCACTTCTTTGCTTAGTTTACTTTCCTTTGCCTGATTTATAGCTGACAACTTTATGAAAGGCTGATTCAAGTATATTCATTTATCTTCTATTTTAACTCATCCCAGTACAAAACTTGAGTATACTACACCCAATAACAATAAAATGCACAAAATATAACTGTACCACACTTCAATGTAAGTATACCAAAGTTTCTAACCTAATTTAACAATTCCTGCATTCACCGTTGTATCGAATATACTACATTCAGTGGAATTAAAAACATAAAAAATACATCTCATTCCTGTTTCCATGTAAATGTAGCAGAGAGACTTAACCTACACAATTCATAAAGTATCTGTTCCAGATTTTGAGATCATACCTCATGCAACATGGTTACCATTTAACCGTCTTTATAATTAGACTCAGACCACAAAATTCATCTAAACTGTTCAATTATTTATGAATGGTCATATAATAATAGACTAGTGATCATGGGGATAGTGAAATGCCTAGACACACACACATATATATATATATATATATATATATATATATATATATATACATACACCTTTTGCTACACACTTAAAAATTCTTGCCACACTTTTTGAGTGCTTAATAGTGCTCATCTTCCAAATTGAGCATAAATTTGTGTCTAGCCATCCAATCAACACATGCAGCCAAAACAGCACTTTGTTTGCCTTGTAGTGGTAAGATGTTTCATATACTGGGAATACGCCGACTTAAAAACCTATCCTTCCAGCGAGTCTTAACTATTTGCATCCATGGTGTAGGTGTCTGTACAGCCACTCATTTTTGTGAAGAAATAGGAGGTTCTCATGTCAAGATAAGCAGTGTGAAAACAGTTACCAATGTCCACCTCTGAGCAGCCATTATTCTATGGTGTATAACCAAATTCACACTAATCTAGCAGGAAAGATGAAAGGATTAAAGGCCTTTAATTTTTCTTGGTTAGAAATCTTTGGGACCTTTCCAGTCGAGCAATATGCTTGGAGCTGTGCATTAATCATAAGTCTTATAAGGGAAGAGTACTATGGTAGGATCACCTTTAGCTCGGCCAGATAGAATAAGTTCCAGACTATGGTGGAAACAAGGTGACAATAAGAGAGGCAGCTGCTCACTTAACTGTGTGGGTCTCTTACAACTGCATGAAGAGGAATACCACTTACAATATATGAGGTGGGAGCAACTTTTTTGACACACACCACAATGCTGCACTTCTTTGCATCTAGAATGAGACTATGTTCATGTTCTAGCCCTTGCTGGAATTATTTAGTATCAAGAAATGAACAGATGACAATGCCCAACTTGTAGTCATCAGTAAACTTTGTCAACCACACTTATTAGATACTGGCTTGGAAGTCTGCAAAAAAATGTCAAAACAGAGGAGGGCCCAGCACTGATTTTTGTGGTATTCCACTAGTAATAACTGAACATTTAGAAAGGATGCGAGCAAATTCCACAACTTGGGATCTGTTGGACAGCCAATTTGTAATCCAGCAGACAATGTAGGGGTTTACATTACATCTAATTTGTCAACAATAGCGTGGAAGATGATGTTAAAAACATTGGCTGAGTCAAGATAAGCAGCATGTGCAGAGTGATCACTGCCCACATTCTTTGTAACCTTTTCAAAGATGCTTAATTGTTCAGAAGACATGATCCTACCCTTCAAAAAACACACTGGGTGGAGTCTAGATCAGTTAAGATTCTGGTCTGCATAAATGAGTTCTGCAATGATATGTTCCATGGTTTTGCACAAAAGGCTGGTGAGTCTGACTTACTTATGATTACCTAGGTCTGTAGAGGGACTGTCCCTGTGTTCTCCAGATATTAGGCACAAAACTGTGGGTAGGTTGAGGCAGAAAAGTTTAAGTAGAAACACGGATAGAGCATATTTGACACTAATGGGAATGCAGCCTAGTATGTTATCTGGTCCAATGGAAACACTGCTTTTAGCCTTTGATAAGGATTCTAAGCCTTGTTCCAAGGTGATTACAGTAGAAACCAATTTTTCAAAGACAGTGGGTGCAACAATATGGGTAAGTGGGGTAAATTCAGCACTAAATGTGTCTGCTAATATTAGCTATATCCATGGGATTGAAAAGTGGGCTATTTTTATGGAGACGCTTAGTACATTGTTGGGACATTATTCCTTAGTTTCTCAGTATAAGTGAAGAAAGACTGTAGTTTCCTTTGGCATTAGTAGCGATCTTAACTATTCCTTAATTCCCTTCCATAAGTGAAGAAAGACTAGTTTCCTTTGGTATCTGTAGTGACTTTAAGCTCATATTCCACTTCACATTTTCTAATAGTGATCTGAGTTTCCTACTAGCATGTTTCATTATGGACTTGAGGTAGGGCAATAGAGACTTCTTACAACTTTTCATTATTTCCCTTCTTTTATTATGCAATTGATTAATACAGGAGCTCCATCAAATGGCATATTCCCAAATTTGCCATTAAATTTATGGTGGGTGGGTACCAATTTTTCTATGGAGCTGTTTAGGTGCTGGTAAAAGTCAGGGAGTGAATGTGGCACCCCTCCCAGTTGGGTCCATTTGTGGGGGACTGTTCAGAGATATGTGTAGGTCTTCTACAAGCTTAACGTAGTTTCCCTGAAGAAGTCCCTAAGACTGCCTCATTTGGAAGTGAAGTGGCACCACTAGACTTGGCAAAGAAAAGGACAGTCATTTTAAATGTCCATATTTTTCTTTATGGCTCTAATTTCAGATATCCAACATAACTAATTTGAACACTATCTAATTAAAATTTACAGTGTGATTTTTCTAAGTCTGACAGTTGTTATTTTGCACTGCAGAATGACCCTCTTGTGATAAGTTTATGTTACCTTCCATAATCATGTTTATTTTTGAGTTTTATCATTGAACAGTGCTGACATTTACAGGCTATAGCCTTTACAACAAAATCCATATAAAACTGCCTACTGTGAATCAATTACATAGGACTGGTTGAAGAATTTTCTTGAAAGGCAGTTTACTATTTGGCAGTGATGTAAAAGTATACTTCAAGAGCCTAGGTTTCATGGTCATGTTGCTCCTTTGATGTAAAATGAACAGAAATTGATATATGGCTGCTAAATGAGTGGCACCATTTAAAGTGGAGTGAAGATCTATATTGAAACTACCCAGCCCCGTCCTCACTCTCACCACATACAACCTAATTTATACAGTTGCATCATCTATTCCAGTTACCCATTTAAAAATAAACTGCAACTAATTCATGCATTATCTCAGTATATTCATTCTTGTTTAACTACTTTAAAATGTTCAAAATACCTTATTACTACTCACATTGTCATAAGCCTCTTACAAAAATGTATTCTGTTTCCTTTTCACATAAGCTACTTTTCTAATATTCACTACAAAACCTGTAATCTTTCCTTAATATATGCCTTATTATAGTTGCTATTTTCTCTCTTCAACCTTATTTGCCCTTACAAATATTTAAATTAAAAATTGCATATTGGGAACGTTGGTGGCTGCTAGTGAACAAGGTAAAAAAGTGCAAGTAGCTAGCCATGATTTTGGGAGTACAGTCACAGTCTAGGTAGAAATGTAGGGGTATGATGTCAGTTTATGTGGCATCAAATAAATAGCACTGAAGTGAATGTGGAACTTTCTCTGGATCATAAAAAAGAAAACAAATACCCCTGCCAAAATCTCTTTTTTTTGATCCAGAGAAACTTCCACATTCATTTCAGTGCTATTTTTCTGATGCCACATAAACTGACATCATGCATACTACCCCTACATTTCTACCTAGACTGTGACTGTACTCCCAAAATCATGGCTAGCTACTTGCACTTTTTTTACCTTGTTCACTACACCCACCAACTTTCCCAATATGCCAACTAAAAGTGAGCTTCAGATTTGTGCCTGTTTTGTAGCAGCAAAGTAGGCCAAGACATACTCATGCTGTATCTTCTCTGTTAGTTAATCCTTATCCCATAATATTCATTTAGCACTAAATGAAAATTATGAACTTACCATAATGACATATTCATGTTCTATATTTCCATCTGGTGCAACCTGTGGTTATTGGATCCGAGACTGGCCATATTCCAAAGACTTCAGTCTGCCGATTTCTGCCTGCTCTACCCATAATCCCTCACTCAGTAAAATTACCTCAGATAAGAGTCGTCCCATGATCAAAAAAACTCGCCATAATGGTGGGGGCAGGAGGGAGGGAAGGTTGAATCAGACAGAAAGAAACATTGTTATGTTTAGTACATAACTATTGTAACTGATGCTGTCTTTTCTCTCTGGATTCAACCTGTGGGACACAGTCCCCAGCCATATAAAATCCCAAGGAGGTCTTATGGAATGATATTATGCAATACAGTGGAATCAAAAGAAGCTCTAGACCTCGACTAAATGTCCACTTTGTAGTGGGACACAAATGTGTGAGGGCCCACCAAAGCAGCAGCTGCACAAACATCATCCAACACAGTTCTGGAAAAGAAAGCTGCAGAAGTAGCCATAGCTCTGGTAGAATGACCTTTCAGTTTGCACTGCAAAGACTTTTCTTTCAAACTACCCAAAGGAAATACAATCAGAAAAACACTTGGTGAGAATAACCTTAGACAATGGCTTGTCCAACTAGGCCTTAGAAAAAAACTCTTTTTAAATTTCAAAATTTTTCTTATGAAATAACTTCATATGAAACCTTCTATTCCATTAAAACCTGTTAATGACCGGACGAAAAAAAAAAAAAGGGAATATTTGCCGTTTTTTTCTGCGCTTTTCCATAAACCTTTCCTCAAAACCGGGGAAAAGCCCTCCTGTAAAACTCCTTTTGCCCAAAAATTTGGGAACACGGCCCATTTAAGTAGTACAAACCCCAATATATTTGTTTTCCCCCAAAAAAACCCCCCCAAAACAAAACCCCAAAACCAAAAAAACCCCGGAAAAGGCTGGAAAGTTTATTCCCCTTTCGATTCAAAGGTAGCCACATGCCCCCAGTCCCCAAAGGTTAAAAGGGCCAAACACTGAAAAAATAAATCAAATTGGAAGGAACCGCAGAAGGTTTTCCTGGAGGGACAAAAAAATGCATAAAACTTCCTTTAAAATTTTCCAAAAGAAACAATGAAACAAAAAATATTTAAAATTAAGCTAGAAAAGGACAAAAAATTTAAGTCTAAAGATTTTCCCCGGGAAAAAAAAAATAACCAGGGGACACTTCCCCGGAAAAAAAAACAAACAAAAACTCATTTACCTGACCCTAAAAAAAAGTTTGAAAAAATTTCCAAGGAAAGTTGCTAACACATTCCAAAGCAAGGAAAGTTAAAAATTAAAAAACTCTCTGTCTAATTTCAATTTTTTAACAGGTTAAAAAAAACAAATGCGGGAAACCACCTCGTTTGGGGTTCAAAACACAAACACACCACAAACACACAACTTTCCTAAGCTGAAGTACGGGCTTGAAAAATTTAAAAATTCATTTTTCCCCCCCCCAGAATTAGTTTAAATATAAAATTTTTAATATTAAATAAACTTTAAAATTTTTTAAAAAAATTTCAAACAGGGTTCAAATGCCAAAATTTTTTAAAAATAAGCTAATACTCAATGTTAAATCTTCTACCCCGCCACAAGGGAAAAAATAAATTTTTTAAAATTTAAACTAGTTTTAAAAACCTTGGAAAAAAGTTAAAAAGGGTTTTAAACAACCAAACAATCCCTTAGAGTAAAAACAATCTCCCCCCAATTATGTATTTCATCCTTTAGACCCCTGGGTCCCCCTTAATAACGGCATTTGGGGCTGAATAAAAACATTTAAAGCAGGTTGAACCCAAAATTTTTTTAACGAAAAGGCTAAGTTTTTTTACAGGTAAACACTGCTAAATTCCCCCGGGGTTGGGGTTACAGAGAACTTTGATCCCCCTACCCCGGGTTTTAAACCCCCACAAACTTTTTTGTTGTAACGGACGGGAACGGGGGGCATTCCCCCCAAACTCCTTTTTTTTTGGAATTGTAATTCCATATACCATATTCCTGTTTTATTTTTTTCACTGGGGATATTTTTATAATTAAACAAATTTTAAACCCTGCTTCCCCAAGTCCCTCATGCTTTTTTTCAAAATGGCCCATCCCAAATCCCACTTTCTTTTTTAATTTCCCCATTTATTAGCCCCGGAAAAATTTAAAAAGCCTTCGGGGAAAGGCCCCCCTCCCTTTTAGCCCAAACCCCTGCTGCAATGTTTTGCCAAAGGGTTTAAAGGGGCTACACCAAAAAGCCAAAATTTCCCTGCTCTTGCTGGTACAATTAACCTTAAAGGTTCTGGGCTTTTAACCAAAAGGGATTTCTAAATCAAAGCTAAAAGGATCCAAAGGCTGATTTTCTAAAGTGGATAAAAAACCCTCCTGTTGATCAATAGATGGTTAGAACAGCCCCATCCATGTTAAGGCCACCCACGGGGGGTAACGCTGCTCGGGCTTTTAGTTTTTGATTCCACAGCTGGTCCATCTTTTTTTGGTAAAACCCGGCAGGCCCAGGGACGCTTCCTATTAAGCCAACTTTCCCTTTTGCCCCCTTTGGCCCCAAAGGGCCCTTTAACCCTTGGGGGGTCCAATTAGGGCTCCCAGGGGGGTCATTTAGGTTTCCCTAACTCCCCCAAAACCTTAGCCGTAAATTCTCAAACCGGGGGGGACACCTGGGATTTTGCCCCCTTTCCCTTCAGCCCAAAGCCTCCTAAAGGGAAAAGTCTCCAGATTCCCTAGACCCCTTTCCATCCATGCAAATATTCGCCTGGGGCCCCCCCCATCTTGGGGCTTCAAGTTCAAGGAAAATTTTCCCCCGCCTTCTCCTATTTTTCTGAAAAACACAGTTTCCTTTCCCCTTTTGAAGGGTCCCCCAAAACCTGCAGTTCTTGTCTTAAAAAAATGGTAACCTTGCCCATAGCCTCTGGCTCCTTTCCTGTCAAAAGCCTTTTTGGCTAAATTTGACTTTTGGGCCCCTAGTCCCACATTGTCCGGGGTTTGGACAACCACAAGGGTCCAGGGACCCAACTCCCCTTATAAAAAAAATCAAAAAAACCCCTCACCCTTCCTATCAGAAACCATAGGGCTGGTTTCCTGGGGTCCTTTTAT
This sequence comes from Protopterus annectens, assembly GCF_019279795.1. Taxonomy (NCBI): domain Eukaryota; kingdom Metazoa; phylum Chordata; order Ceratodontiformes; family Protopteridae; genus Protopterus; species Protopterus annectens. The sequence continues at coordinate 162,914,799 of NC_056745.1, read as the reverse complement.
GCCCAAGATGGGGAAAATATTTCCCATTACAAAGGGCCAAACCCCTGCAGTTTTGTCAATTTAACCTTTAAACACCTTTGTATTTCTTAGGGGTTCATCCAAAGTTTCAAAGTAAAGCCCGGGTCTCAAAAATTGGGCACCTTTGATTTTTGTTTTGGGGCCTACCGGCTAAATTTCCCAAGACAATTCCCCCCCCTAATGGGGGAAACCTTTGTAATACATACTAATTTTTACCACTTATTTTCCCTTTAATTTGGGGACTACGGCCCCAAATACCATAGCCCCCTCAATAGTTTGCCCCCCCCTCCCCCCTTTTTTCCTGCTAATCCTCAATTTTCCCCCGCCCCAGCCAATTTTTTTAAAAATTGTCTAGGTTGTTTTATGCCCAAGCCCAAAAAAAGGAATTCATCTTCTAAATCCAAATTTAAGCCTACATCCCAACGCTTATTTACCCCTGTTCCTGGGGTCTCTCTTATCAAACCCCTTTGCCATATCGCCCCCCTTTTTCCCTTAACTGCCCCCTTGCATCCCTAAAGCTTTGTAAGGTAATCTAACCCCCTTTTTTCCCCTTTGTCCCTTTCCCATTTTCCGGGAAGCCAGAATTTTGAAAAACCACTGTCAGGGGGTTAAACCACGCCTTGAATTTCCAAAAAAGCATGTCCTCCAAAAGCTTGGCTCATTTCGGGTAGCTTAAACACCACATCCCCGTTAAGGGGGGGTTTTGGGCCCCCAAAAACCTAATGCCGTTCCGCCTGCTCTATTGCACCCAAGTCTCATTACTATTCCCTTAAAACCAAAGTTTAAAAAAATCCTCTTGTTTTTTATTCCCATAATAAACCCGGGCCAAAGGATTAAAAGGGGGGTTTCCCTAAGTCATTAAAATGGACTCCCAAGCGTTCCCCCTTTTTAAACCCTTCAGTTCCTCTTAGTCCCCTGTTCCCTTTACGGGGCCTTTTCCTCCACCAAGTGGTCCAAACTCTTAAATTTGGGTATTTTGTCTAACAACTTCACTCTCTTTTACCCCTTCGGCTCCCCTTTTGCCCACTTTTTTTCGGGGACAGTAACAGGGCCCCCTGGTTATAAAAACATCTCCCCATTCTGTACGAACTGTTTTTTCCCTGTTATTTAGCTCTTTTGAAGCCCCACCGGGGCCTTTTAACCATGTCCCCTCCCCCCCCTTAAAAAAAACTAAAAAGCCTCAGGGGACAAAGGCCCAAAAAAAACTTTTTAAAAAATTTTCTTCAACAGAAATTAAAGAATGGTTTCAATTAGCTTGTTTTTAATTAAAGTCAAATAATTTTGAAATTTTTTCAATTTCTTTAATGTTTGACTTTTTTGACGCCACAAGTTTGTCCAAAAACAAAAAAATCACTTTTCTTGTACAGGTGCCCTTCTAAGAGTGCCTTTTCCCCCCACCAGTAGTTCACCCTCTGAAAAGTTCCTGTCCTCAGAAAATACAAAGGGCTTGTTTCCCAAAAAGGTGGTCACCCGGGGGTCCTCCCCCATATCCAAAAAAAATGTTTAAATGCTTTATATTAATTTTCACGAAATTGCTTGCCTCCCTTTTTTTTGTTGATTAAATTTAAACAGTTCTTTTTATTTTTTACCTTCACTTTAAAGAAGATCGAAAAAAACGGGTTTTGGCCCAGGGAAATAGGAATTAAAGGTCTTATTAAAAGTTTAATCCCTTTAAAATACTGAATTTTAAAAGATTCTGAAACTTGGGAAATTTCAAACCCTTTATTCTTTGGGGTTGGTATTTTCCCAACCATGTTGAAAAAGCAAATTCCCCCAAATTTTGCGTTTCTTTTCTTAGCCCCTCATGGACCTATTTTCCGCTCCCCTGCTGATTTTTTTTTTGCTCCAAAATTTTTCCTTCATGCAACTGCCTTTTTTTCACAAAATTTTTAAAAACCTTCAAGTTTTTAACCCGAAATTTTTTCCTCAAGGAAAAAGTTTTTTCCGTTTTAATAATCCCCATCACCAATGGTTTCCCCCGGGACTTCCTGAGCTCAATTAAACTGAAAAAATTTTTTTTTACCCTTTAGAAAACCCCACCCTTTGGTTAAACCCGGGTAATTTTTTTTTGTAGTTCCAAACCTTCAACTTTGTTTCCCTGAAAAAAAACTCAAAAAAAAAAATTTAAAAATAAACTTGAATTTTCCTTTGGCTTTGGGGAAAATTCTCAATACCAATAAATTGAAAAACCCCCCCCTTCCCAAATTGGGGCTTCCTTTCCAGCCCAATCCTCACCCTCATTGCCCCCAAAATTTGGGAATTTTCAGTTTTTTGTCAGTCTCTGCATCCCTTCCCCCCCAAGAAATGTAACCGGCGGCTCTTTACCCCCAAAAAATTTTTTTTAGAGATGTGTCCCTTTCCCAAGCCTGAAAACCCCACCCCCTTTTTTTTTGTTTTCCCCCCCCCCAACCCACCACCAAAAACCCCAAAAAAACCCCCAAAACCCAAACAAAAACCCCCTGGGAAACCTGGCTATTTTCTTGTCCCTTCCATACTTTAAAAATCCCCTCGCCACCTAATTTTAAAATACTTTGAGAAAATAATCAAATTTAAAAATGGTGGTGTTAGGCAAATTTTTTGGGCCAAGCATAAAAAAAATAAGATCAACTCTCAATTTAAAAAAGTTTCCTAAAAGACCAGCCACAATAAAATAAAATTTTAAAAAAATAAAAAATGAAAACAAGAATTAAATATCTAAAATAAACCCCAATTTCTCCAAGAAATTAAAAGGGACGATTCTACACCAAAACACTACTTTAACCATTTTTTTCCTGCTGCAAAAATCTTTTTAAATTAAACAAACAAACAAACAACACACACAAAACCAAAACAAAAACTGAAAACTTGTAATTCTAGTTTTCTCTTCCAAAAAAAAAGAAAAACTGCAGAGAAATTTTCTAGGCTTTAAGAATACATTGAGAAATCTTAAAAAACAGAGCGCAAGTTTTTTGCATACTAAAGCTTAAAACTTCAAATTTTCCCCCCCAAATTTTTGTTTAAAAAAAATTTTAATATTTAAAAACATTTTATACAAAAAAAAAGGAAAAATCAGGGTTTTACACATGCCCATTCTCCGGAAAGAACAATCCCTCCCCAATCTCACAATCTACCCAAATATAATAGATATAAGACATATAAGATTTTTGCTAAAAAGGAAGAACAATGGAAAATGAATAGTTTTTAAAATTAGAAAAAAAAAAACTTGGGGGAACCATTTTTTAGTAAAGAAAAACCCCGGGGCTTGCAGGTTGTTTTGGGAAGACTAAAAAATTTCCCAAACTAAACTTCTTCAGTTTGGGGGAAATTAAAAATTAAAATAAATTTAAAAAGAAAAAAGGGGGCCCCACCCCAAGGATCCAAAATACCCCCTTAGTAAATCCGAAAGAGAAGCCAAGCACGCCCAAAAACAAATCTAAATTCCCATCATTCCCCAATATGAAATTTGAAATTTCCAATTAACAACTTTACAAAAAAAATTTTAATTTAAAATTTCAAAAAAATTTTTTTTTTTGGAACTAAGCTTAGAAAAATTAAATAAACCCTTTCAACAAAAAAATTTGCCTTACCATAAGGTTAGGGGATTTCACCCCTTTTTTAAAAGGGGTTACCTTTGGGCTCCGTGGGGCCCCCCCTTGTAAAAGGTCGAGCATCCCCCCCCCCCCTTTCCCAAAATTTTTTGAAGAAAACCAAAAAAAAACCTCCCTCCAACTATTCAAAAAAGACAAATAAAACATCCAAAATATATAAACATAATACAACACAAAGGAGAATACCCAACCACACCAAAGAATTTCCCGGGGGGAAGGGGGGGAGTTCAAAGGGAAAAAATTGGAGGTTAGGGTAAGGAAAATTTCATGGGGGTGTTAATCCTTTTCTTAATGGGGGGCCCCCCATCCTGCCCTAAACCAAGGGAGCGCTTAGCCAGGGGAAACCCAAAAGGGCCCCCCCTAAAAACCCCTGCCATTTGAATAAAAAATTTTTTTGAATGAGGAAAATAGTTTTAAAAGGAAATAGCGCGAAAAAGTGTAAAATGACTGGTAGAAGTTTGGGGGTTTTGCTGTAATTTTTCGGTTCAAAAAATTTCAAAGTTAACTTAAAAAGTTTTTTTGACTGAAGATTTTGTTCAAAAAACTCAAAAATTTTTTGAGCTACCAAATAAAATCGATTTCTTGTCTTTTTCAAATAACCCCAATTTTTGAGTGGTTTTAAAAATTAAATTCAATATGATTTTTTAAGAAGAAAAATTTAAAAAAAGGATATTATGGGGAAAACTTGAGAAAAAAAAATTAAAAAAGGATTTTGGGAATTAATAAAACCCCGGCGAGTAACCCTAGAAATAATGCCATGAAAAATTTAAAAATGCAAAAATTTCAAAGGGGGGAACTAATTTAAAAGAATAATTTAAAAAAAATTTAAATTCACGGTGGTCGATTAAAAGCCTTTAAAAAAATTTAAAAGCTTACCAAATGGGCCCATTTTTCCAGAAAAATCCAACTGTATTTAAATGGGAAGTTTTCTAAAAAACGAAAATTCTAAAACCTTGTTCAAGGAGCTGTAACAGGGTCCAACTGATGTGATTCCTTAGAAGACAAAACGCGTTTCCACTTACTGGTGTAAGTCTTGGTAGTGGAAACTTTATGAGAAGCTACTAAAATATCTTGAACCGCCAGTAAGGGGAACCGACCTGGCTAGAAAGGAGAGCAGCCAAGCTGCTAGATGGAGAGATTCTAGAGATGGGTGAGGAACTCCTGACGAGTGAGTCAGTAGATCTGGCTCTGGGTCCAGCATCCAAGGTCCCCGAATCGGTGATGCAATAGAAAGGGGAACCAAATTTGACGAGGCCAGAACGGAGCAATGAGAATAATAGTCCTCTGAAGGTTGTTGGCTTTCTGTAGAAACTTTGCCATCAGGGGAAATGGAGGAAAAGCATATAGGAGACCGGGGCCAATCGTGCACCAGCGTCCCTGGGGACTTCCCTGGAGGGGTAATAGGGCAAAGTAGCTCCTGCATTTGGCGTTCATTGAGAGGCAAACAGATCGCAGGTAGGCTGGCCCCATTTCGCGAAAAATCCTTCTCAACTGACTGTTTGAGGACCACTTTCGTGAGGCAATAGTATTGCCCTGCTCAGCCTGTCGGCTATGACGTTGGATGACCCGGGATGTGCGTTGCGATCAGAAAGCGACCGGTGGACTCTGCCCATTGCCAAATTCTCATGGCCTCTCTGCATAGTTGGTAAGACCTGGTTCCCCTTGCTTGTTTATGTACCAGACTACGGACATGTTGTCTGTCTGAACTGCAATGGTCCCTGGAGGAAGAAGGGGAGCAAAGTGTTGCAACGCCAAAACACTGCCCTCAACTCCAGAACATTGATGTGCAGATTGTACTCCGATTAGTCCATTCGCCTTGGACTGTCTGTCCCTGAAAGATGCCCCCACCCTATCAGGAAGCGTCCGTGGTTATAAATTAAGCTGACGCGGAGTAGCACAAATGGTCTTCCGCTGGATAGGTTGCAAGTCTGTAACCACCACATTAGGTGTGATTTGCATGTTTTCGTTATCAATATTTCGTGAGTCAGTGGAAGTTGTTGGAATGACCATTGTGCAAAGAGAAGCCATTGTAGCACTCTCATGTGCAGTCTTCCCAATGGTATCGCAATGAGAGAAGCTGCCATGAGACCCAAAACTTTCAGAACAACTTTTGCTGGGGACTTTCTGGACGACAGAAGAAGGGAAATGTTGAATTGAAGTGCTACTATTCTTTCTGTAGGAAGTTTTAGAACTAACTGACGTATCTAATTCGCTCCTATGAATAAGATATGCTGTGATGGCTGTAGCAACGATTTTTCAAATTTACTGAGATGCCAAGGTGTGTACAAAGTTGTAGGGTGTAATCCCTGGCTTGTATCAGTTGGCCTGGTGGTGGCAGACAGGAGCCAGTCGTCCAGATACGGAAACACCTGGAATCCTAGGCCTCAGATGAGACGCTACCACTGCCATGCATTTGGAGAAGACCCAGGGGGCTGTAGGCAGACCAAAGGGCAGGGCACGAAACTGATAGTGACTGGCTCCCCAGCCGAAGCAAATGATCCCTGGACGCCCTGGCCATTTTGATGTGGTAGTATCGTCCTTCAGATCTATTGAGCACATCCAGTCGCCCTTCTTTAAGAATGGAAGGATCGATTGAAGCGTGACCATCGGAACTTTTCCTTCTTGACAAAGGTGTTTAGATGACTTAGGTCCAGAATTGGCCTCCAGTCCCCTGTTTTCTTTGGAACTAAAAAGAACCTTGAGTAAGTTCGAATCCTATTTGGTCCGCTGGGACTGGTTGATGACTCTTTTTCTAGCAGCTTTGAAATTTCTGTAGCTGCTGGCTTTCGCAGATGGGGTGGTACATCTGGAAGTTTTCTTTTTGGAATGGGGGTGGATAGAAATGGGATTTTGTAACCTCTGGTAACAACGCTTTTTACCCAATTGTCTGAAGAAAGGTTTTGCCAGGCCTGAGGGTATAAAGCTAAGCGACCCCCGACTGCCTCCAGAGCAGGACAGTCGGGCCTCCTCTCAGGAGTGCTGAAAAGGTTTGCCAGGGAGGTTATCCCTGTCACCTTGGTTTTATGGACCCCTCTGCCGCCAGGGCGGCGTCTTCCACCTCTGCCCCCTCTGCCTCTAGAGGGGCATCACCCTGTGTGTTTGGGAAAGATCCTTGGGGTTTTGAAACCACATTTTCCACCACGTTGCCCTTTGGGGTACGGTCTGGAAGGGTGGAAAACGGAGTCCGACAGCAGACAGAGTCTTTCCCTCCTGTTCACACCGGTAAGGGTCTCCTTTACTTTAGGGCCAAAAAGTGTGGCTCCGTCAAATGGGGCGTTAGTAAAGGAAGACTTGAAGGCTTCCAAATGAACATAAGCGCATCCAGGATTGCCTCACGAAGAGCAATTGCTGAAGCCGCTGCCCTACTCGATCCTTCGCTGCATAGGATATCAGCCTCATGGATGAGTTCACAATGGACGTAAGGGTGTTGAGATGCTGTAACTTTCTCTGAGACAGCGGCATCTGTAGCACCCTGGAGGGTATCTCCCAACTCTTTGACTAGATCCCTCTGTAAACGTGTAAAATGAGTTAAATAGTTCAGGAGCATGGAAAAAGCCGCTGAATTGAAAATGCGCTTCCCGTATCTGTCCATGGTCCTAGAATCTTTGTTAGGCGGATGGACAGATGAGGAAGACTCCGACATCTCCTTTTTTGGCGCTGCCACCACCATGGCGTCTACTGGAACTCCTTTGGTGAGGTAAGCTTTGTCCTGTGGTGCCGTGATGTACTTATTCGCTTCCTAGGGACTGGTTCCACCGTGTCAGGAGTCTCCCGCCCTTCGAGCAATTAATTCCATTAACTCATCAAAGGGGAGTGACCCAGGAGGAAGAAGGACGGGCACCAAATGCCTTCAGCAAAACTGACTCATCCTCAGAAGGGGGGAGGGCTTGCCAGTCACCTCTCTGTTTTAGGATCTCCAAGATGTCAGAAAAGAGACATCCTCTGTAGGTGACTTAGGGGACCCTTCTGACTCATCTAAATCAGTATCAGATGTCAAGGATTCTTGTGGAGAATCCAAGTGTCTCCTCTTACACAGTCTTTTCCTAGGAACTTCTTCGTGGGGAGCATCCGAAGAAGCCTCCGAGGAAGAGGGGCACCTCCAGGGGTGGCTGAGACACTGGTGCCCGACGCTTGGACGTGGGTGGGTGCAGAGGAGGATAACGGTCCTTTGTGGGAGGAGAAGCTGTACCTGCTGATGTGGTTGTCTGGGTAGACAACACCTTCCTCATGAGGTCGAAGGCCCCGGGTCCCGAGTCGAGGTATCCCCGGTTCGAAGAAATGGGAAGAATCCCGAAACAGGAGCGAAGGCACCGACCCGAGGACGGAACCGAATCGATCCGTGCGAGGCCCGAGAGGCGTCGGAACCGAAACATCGGTCCGACTCGTCCCGGAACCAAGGACGGATCTTCGCCCGAGACTCGGTACGGATCGGATGGAGTCGAGGTAAACGGTGCCGACCGAGAAAGGGCGGTTCTGGCACCGAGGCTCCACAATCATCAGTTCAGCTTCTTCCGGCTCGAAGACTGGACAGGTCTCGGAGGAGGAACAGATGGAGATAGTGGCAGGCCTTCAAGTCTCGACATCAACTGAGAGGAGACCGAGATAAGCTTGGACAGGGCCGTATGCTCCATCAGTTTCTGCACCACACGGTCCACGCCGGTGTCGGAAAGGGGCCTAGAAGAACGAGTCGAAGGGATCGAAGACGGAGCCGACCTCAACAGAGTCGGTGGAGGGAGCTCGTCACCGGTTCCAAGACCCGAGGCTCGAAACTGCCAACAGTTGAACACTCGGCCCGAAGTCTGTGGAACCGGTGATCTAACTAGACCGAAGAGCTCGGAGCCGATGACTTTGGCTCCAACGCCTTCGACCCTTCGAAGACTTGGATGCCTGGTCTGAAGCATCCAGAGCCTCCTGGAAAGAGGGTTTCAACAATCCTCTATCCATCAGTTTCCTGCCTATCTGTCATGACCCTCCCACTAAAAGAGTGACAAATAGAGCAGTCCTCTTGTAAGTGGAGAGGGCCAAGACAGTAGACACAGGAACTGTGGTTGTCTGTGACCGACATCTTTTGGCCACACTGACAACGTTTGAAGCCAGATTTTAATTTCTCAGACATACTGACAAATGAAAGAGACAGTCCAGTCCAGTAAAAGTCAAATCCAGTAACAGTGTCAAATCCGGTAATAAAAAGTCCGTTTGATAATAGCTTAAAAAGCAAGACTACAACAAGTTTCTAGTCAAAAGTGTCAAATCCGTCACAATTGTCCAAGTAGGGGTGGTAGGCCCCGAAAAACTCTATACCCGAAAGTTAACTAAGTTAAACTTATTCTAAGGTACCGAGAATTCCTAATCCACTCACACACCTAACTCTTATACTTTAAGTAACTAGATTGAAAGAAAAATTTTTGAAATTTAAACAGAATAGATAAAAATCTTATCTGTAAAGCCTCGAGCTAGTCTCCAGTGATGCGTATGCAGCAGCGGCAAACTAGATCTGAGGTAAAGGCAGAGGGGGATTGTGGGCATTGGATGTCCTCGAGCTTCTTCTCGATGCAGAGCTTGCAGTCGGCCGGCACGGAGCCGAGGATCGGCTCCGAACCCATGTGTAAGAACAAAGGTGAGATTGAACACTCTCACATCTACTTTTATAGTGGTAGTATTCTTTAGGTTCTAGGTCTTAAACCGAATTTTAAGTCACAGTAAACACAGTAACTATTACATCTGTAATATTTTGTAAACAACTTACAATATCTCAACAACCACTCAAGTTACACACATATATTTAGCCGAGGGCTTTCATATAAGGCTAAGGAGTTCTGTTTGCATTACTTGGTTGTTGAGATATTTAGAAAAATGTGAAAATTATATCTATATAAATTAATATTACAAAAACAGTTAATTTCTATTTACCTGCACTAGACAGAGGTCAAATATTAATGTGGTTGAGTCTGCCACTGTGTAAGCCTTAAGATGAAATCTTACTGCAGTTGCACCTGGAGGCGTCACTTGGATATAATGAGTTAATAGTAGAATAACTGGCACCAGAGTTAAACAAATCATCTAGAAAGTCCGGAATGATCTCCAAAGGGAATGAAAAGGGAGCCAAACCTTTAGAGGTAGTCCAACAAACAAAACTTTTCCACTTTCTAGCATGCCCCTTATCCATAGACAATTTTTGAGAAGAGGACAATATATGCACTACGCTATCTGAAAGCTTGGGATTTCCGGCCATCAAGAGAATTACAGAAACCATGGGGTTAACTTGAGAGTCTGAAGGTTGGGTGGGTCCATACCTGCCAGGTGAGAAATCAGATCTAGAATGAGATACAAGACCCAAAGCAGGGTACTTCTGAAGAAGTCAAAGGAAAGGGAAAAACATCTGATGGACCCAAAAGGGGACCATAATTATTACAGTTGGTCTGCAATGGGCTACCTTCTGAAGACACTTTATCATTGGAGTCGGGGGTTAGGTGTACAGAAGACCCAGGGACCAGGCATACAAAAAAGCATCCCTAGATGACTGTTCCTGAGGAGAAACCAAGGCATAAAGTACAGTTGTGTACACTTACCATAAATGTACATGTTCGAGTGTATTCACTGTTGCAGTCATTACATTTGGGTAATCTGCTTTGCAGGTTGCCCTCAGTCAGCCTGATTAACAAAGTCTTGAGTCCTGCATCGGTTGCTGTCCCTTCTTCCATGACGTCAGGTCATCAGGGGTATAAAACATGCAGCCGATGCCATTACATCAGTTTTTCTTGCCCCAGATGTCATGTGCCCCCCGAATGGGGAGCAAATAAACATAAAAACACAAAGGTATACCTCCAACAAAAAGCAAATACACCAAAAAGGCTTTTAAGCATAGTAAAGGAAAGTAGAGGTATAGCCAGAAGAAGTTAGGGAGCTGGAGGGAGGGTAACCAGGACTGCAACAGTGAATACACTTGAACATCTACATTTATGGTAAGTGTACACAACTGTACTATGTTCTTCATGTTTCACTGTAGTAATCATTACATTTGGGTAGATTCCCAAAGCTATGGTTGGGAGGAGGAGGTTATATAGCATTAGGGACAGCTATAAGTCCCTGCAAGACAGCAGTGGCAAAGCCAGCTCTGGATTTAGAGAAAATTGGCAAATGATAATGCTTGGTGAAAGTATGTACAGAACTCCAGGTAGCAGCTTCTAGGATGTCCCTGGTAGGAACACCTCTGAGAAAGGCTGCAGAGGTAGATGCAGCCCTGGTGGAGTGAGATCTGATCCCCTGGGGAACAGGTTTTCCATGGTGCTTATAGCAGAAATGAATGCAATGGCTTATCCATTTAGAAATGGTTTGTTTTGAAATAGCCTTCCCCTCTGCCCCTGCAGCAAATGCTACCAGCAGTTGTTCAAATTTGATTTTCTTTGAGGTTTAGTTCTGTCCAAGTAGAATCTAAGTTGTCTGTGAACATCCAAGGAATGCAGAATCCGTTCCCCTTTGTTCTGTGGATTGGGAAAGAAGGTTGGCAAATGAATGGACTGATTAAGAGCTACAATGGATATCACCTTGGGCATGAAGGATGGACTGGTCCTGAGTAACACACTGTCCGCATGAAAGAAGATGAAAGGCTCCACTGCCATAAGGGCCTGCAATTCAGATATCCTTCTAGCTGAAGTGATTGCTAAATGGAAAGCTGTTTTCCAAGAAAGAAATTTTAAGTCTGTAGTAGCAGCTGGCTCGAAAGGAAGTAGAGTGAGTTTCTCCAAAACAAAGTTAAGGTCCCAGGCAGGGGTTGGAGCTCTCCTGGGTGGTCTCAAATTTTTGGCCCCTCTGAGGTACTGCTTGAGCAGAGGATGAGAGAAGAGGGGAGGTTCTGTGTTATAATGCGCTGAAATGGCTGAGGCATGGATTTTAATGGAGGAAAAAGACAGGCCCTTGTGAAGCATCTCAGTTAAGTATTGCAAAATCTGAGGTAAATTGGGTGCTGCTGTGCTCAACCCTTGAGAATGGTTCCAGGCACAGAATCTTTTTCCATTTTTCAGCATAAGATTTTCTAGTGCTAGGCCTCCTTGCCTCTAAGATGACATCCATCACAGGTTTGCTGAGGGATGATAGGGTCTATATCAGAACACTGAAATATTAAAACTTTGAATGTTCTGATATTAAACACTATTCAGCGAACAGTAAGAATAGCAAAGCTGCAGAACAGAAAATTCTTTCCTCGGGAAAGAATTTGGTTGGCCGTTTCTGTGGCTTTGCTATTCTTAGCGCTGTGGTGGAAAGTTAGGGGTTGGGTTCAGGTAAGTGTGCGATTGTTTGTATGTTAGGGTTAGGGGCAGGTTAAGTGAGTTAGGGTTAGGGCGCGGGTTAGGCGTGTGTGCGATAGTGACATACTTTAGGGTTAGGGGCGGTTTAAGTGAGTTAGGGTTAGGGTGCGGGTTAGGTGAGTGTGCGATACTGATGGACCTTAGAGTTAGGGTTTGGGTTAAGGTAAGTGGGTAGATAGTAGTGTATGTTTAGTTTAGTGTAGCATTAGATGTAGGAATTTAAGTGTATATGTGTGGTTACTGTTTGTTTGATGTGCTTGTTTTGTGTGTATGTGTTTCAGCGCAGCAAATTTTTTCCATGGGAAAAACTTTGCTGTTATGAATGTTCGATATTTTCATGTTTAGTTGTTTTGGGACCGATGAAATAGTGTTTGCTATTTTTTCATCTTTCCATAACGTGATATAACGAGCATTTCTCCCCGGGCCTCTGCTGAAAACAGGATCTGTGGAACCTAGACGGACTTTCCCAGTCAACAAATTTTAAATAAATAAATAAATAAAATATAAATACGGATGATAAGGGTGAGTTTAAGTAATTAGCCAGGCTACAAGGTTCAATGTTGGAAGCTGAGGGTGCAGGATCTGGTTCTCCTGCTGAGACAGCAGGGAAGGGTTCTGAGGCAGGTGCCATGGCGATAACTGCAACACACTGCGCAGGAGGACGTACCAGTGTTGACATGGCCAGTCTGGAGCAATCAAAATCATCCTTGGTTTGTCTTGTTTGACTTTTAGTAGAACTTTAGAGAGCAGAGGCAGTGGGGGGCATGTGTAGACTGATGGGTTTTTCCAGCTGAAGGACAGAGCATCCACTTTCCAGGCTTGGTTGTGGGGAGTCCTTGTGCAAAACTTGTCCAATTGGTAGTTCTGGGGGGAGGCAAATAGTTCTATGTCTGGGCTCCCCCATTCGCTTGTCAAAATGTTGAAAATTCTTGGTTCCAGTTTCCACTTGTGTGCGTCCATGAGGTTTCTGCTTAGTCCGTCTGCCAGTATATTTAATTTTCCTGGCAGGAATTGAGTTTGTAGGTGCACTTGGTAGCTCAAGGCTGTGTTCCACAATGCCATGGCTAGTCTGCAAAGGGGGTAGTAATGTGTACCCCCCTGCTTGTTTATGTACCACATAACCGTGGTGTTGTCCGTCTTTACCATTAGTTGTCCTGGAAGAATGTAGTCCTTGAAGGCTATCAGAGCATTCTATACAGCTAACATTTCTTTTTGATTGATATGTAGGTGTATTTGACTTGGGTTCCATTTGCCCTGAATGCACTTCCCTGTCAGGTGAGCCCCCCATGCATAGTTTGATGCATCTGTTGTTAGGGTTTGGGCGGCAGGGGGTAGTGTGAATGGTAGCCCCTTATTTTGGTGGCAGGCCTCTGCCCACCAGAGGAATTCTAGGTGTAGGCAAGGTATGATAGGAATCATTGTTTCAAGTCTGTGAGAATGTTGACTCCATAGGCTTTTTAGATACCACTGTAGTTTCCTCATATGCAGTCTTGCATATGGAATTAGAATAATGCAGGAGGCCATGAACCCTAAGGCTTGCAGTATTTGTCTTGCAGGTAGCAGGGTTTTTGTGGCCACTTGTTTGAAATAGGTTATCAAATGAATTTGCTTTTCTGGTGTGAGGTAAGCCATCTTGCTCCCATGAATATAATTTGTTGACAGGGTACCAGTTGTGATTTCTTTTCGTTTATGGTGTACCCCAGACAAGTTAGAACCCTTTTTACAAATGCCAGATGATTCAAAAGTATGCTATGTCTTTCTGCCTGAATTAGACAATCGTCCAGGTATGGGTATATTTGAATACTTCTTTGCCTGCAAAATGCAATAACTGGAGCCAGGCACTTTGTGAATACCCTGGGCGCAGTAGACAAGCCAAAGGGCAGTGCAGAGAACTGATAATGCGTGTAGCCTGCTTTGAAGTGTAGGTATCTTCTGCAAGATTCCCTGATTGGGATGTGCAGGAATGCTTCTTTTAAATCTAGTGTTGCCAACCAGGCATCTTTGCCTAGCATAGGAAGTAAATGGTGAAGAGTCAGCATCCTGAATTTTGGAATCTCCAAGAAGGTGTTTAGAGTAGACAGGTCCATGATTGGAAGCCATGATTTGTCTTTTCTGGGTACCAGGAAAAGTCTGGAGTAGAAACCTTGTCCTTTTTCCTCTTCTGGTACCAGTTGAATAGCCCCCATGCTTAAGAGAGAAAGTACTTGTTTTTGAGCCTCTGGCCATTGATTTGGGGGCAGGTCCAGCCATCCATTTGGTGTTGGCAATGTGTGGAAATGAAATATGTATCCCTGGGACACTATATTTAAAACCCATTTGTCCTGGGTTATGAGTTCCCAGTCCTTTGCATGAAGAGCGATCTTTCCCCCCAAAGGGGTGTTCAGTAGATAAGTGCTTGGAAATTTTAAAAGGAAGTCATTGAGACTGTTTACCATAGGGAGGGTCTTGTTATTCCCAGATTTGGAAGTGGAGGCCCCCCACTGCTTAGTTCTTTGAGTTCCCTGGGACTGAAACCTGGGGTTTTTGCTGTGTCTGGGTTTGGCTTGAGAAGACCTGGAAGGGACTGGAAAGGACCAATTCTTCGTAGGCCAGTGCCTACTAAATCTAGGAGGTTGCACTTGTAAAAAATCTTTAACAGTTTGCATTGATTTAGCTTTATCTTCCATCTTTTTAAGAACTTCTTCAGCCTTGTTGCCAAACAGGCGGTCCTGATTTAAAGGAGCATCCAACAATTTAGCTTTAACATGATCAGGCAAAGATTGTTCCTTAAGCCAAGCATGCCTTCTAAGCACAGACACAGTAGCAGCAGCCCTGCAAGGGGCTGCTAAAGAATCAAAACCACATTGTAAAGTATGTTTTCCAACTTGTTCAGCAGAATGCGTTAAATTCTGTAAATCTTTATTTTCCACACAGTCAGGAATCAACATAATTTTCTGTTTAAGCAGTCCAATAACATGTTGCTGATATTTTAACATATGAAATTGGCAGTTTAAAGCTCTGATTGCCAAGGTTGCTGAAGTATAAACCTTTTTACCCCATCTATCCAGCACCCTGGAGTCTCTATCAGAAGGGGTAGGATTTTTAGCAGTAGAAGCCTTAATGCCCTTGAGCCCCTGGGAAATAGTCTCTGGATCTGCAATAGAATTTTTGAAAAGGAACTTGTGGGACTCAGAAACCCTGGAGTATCTGTCAGGTTTACTAGAAGAAGGAGGCAGGGAATCAGGGGTCAAACTGGATTCCGAGAAAACATCATCAACAATTTCTAGTACAGGAGGAATAGCCAAAGGCCTATGCTGAGGTAGAAGAAGGAAATCCCTAAGCCTCTTCTTTGAATCAGAAAATTCCTGGCTTTCCCAGTGAAAATGCTCCCTTAACATATGTAAGGTTTCCCCAAAAGAAAAATCCTCAGGAGGAGAAGCAGAGGGAATAGAATCCTTTGCATCAGAATCCTCATAAGTAGGTAAGGACAAATCCAGGTCGCCAGAAGAGTCGGAATCAACAGAATCCTGATCAGAAAATTCATAATCAAGTTCATCCCTAGGCCTCTTGGAAGGGGGTTGACTACCCCTGATTAGAGTTATAAGATCTTCAGCCATTTTTATCATTTGCTTTTTAGGCATAGGGGCCTGAGCATGTGGCTTGGGCGTCGGTTTTTTTTAGACATGGATCGAGATTTAGGCCTTAGTAATGAAGGAGGCGTTGATTTAATAAGCAAGTCCGTAGGCCTGAATACACCCTCAGAAGCCGGTGCCTGCACAGCAGCTCCGGACCCATCCAAGGTAGGGACATCCGCGGGTTCCATAGTTGAAGTATCTCGTGGCATATCGGACTCCGAATGGGTCTCAGTAGAGGCCTGCAAATCAGAAATAGTGGGTATCAGGGCTGCGAAAGCACGTCACTGAGTACCGGCAAACTGGCGACTGGCTTAGGAGAAGCGTCGTCTGCAGTTTTGGACCTTGGCGGCCTATCTCTGTCTTTATCTTTGCGTTTTTTTGGAATCCCAGTAGTCGGATGGCTAACTGACATTTCTGGATAATTAAACCGAGAACCGAAATATTTAGAGGCAAAAATATACTGACGATGGATAGTGCGCTGATTAAATAAAGCACAAAACCGACAGCAAGGTACATCATGGTCAGGGCCTAGGCAAGGAATACAGTACGAATGAAAATCTTTATGAGGTATTTGCTTTCCACAAGTAATGCAATTATTAACTTTTACTGACATCGGTAAGAGGAGAGAAAAAGTTTCCCCAACGGGGTACTTAGCTTTAAGTTGAAGACTTCGGTTCTGAAACTCGAAAATGAAAATTTCAGGAGTCAGCCGACCGGCACTTGCGAACTGCTTCTGCTTCAGGCACTGCACAGCAAGAAAGACTGATGTAATGGCGTTGGCTGCATGTTTTATACCCCTGACGACCTGACATCATGGAAGAAGGGACAGCAACCGATGCAGGACCCAAGACTTTGTTAATCAGGCCGACTGATGGCAACCTGCAAAGCAGATTACCCAAATGTAATGACTGCAACAGTGAAACATGAAGAACATCAGCTGCTGCACTTGGTACTGGACTGGGATGCGAACAAATTACTTGAGTGCTCCAATGATGAAAAATCCAAGCAGCAACTCTCTGATTCAAACCACTCATTTTGAAAGAGAATGTTCCTGCTCAAACTTGTCTGCCAATATGTAGGACCTCATGCTTTGCAACCAGAAATCAGTGAGATGAAATCACCCTGTGCCAGACACTCATGGCCTCCCCACAAAGAGTATAAGAATTATCTCCCTCCGTTTGTTCAGATACCAAAACAACAGACATGTTGTGGGTCTGAACTGAAATCACACCCTTGGGAACAATGTCCTGAAAAACCTGCAATGCAAATAGGGCTGTCCTCATCTTCAAGACACTGAAGTGAATACTTGCCTCAGTAGTGAACCAGGTCCCCTGGACAGTCCTTTCTTTGAAATGTTACCTCACCCACCGAAAAGAGAGGCATCTGTCATGACCATGTCTGGTGGTAGTGGTGGTGGGGTGAAAGGTCTCCTGGTGGACAACGGCGACTCCAACCACCACCTGATCTGATTTTGACAGACCTTTGTCAACAGAATGGGGAACTCCATCAGATGTGTCAAGTAAAACCACTGCGCTGCCAGTGTCAACTGCAGAACCCTAACATGGTACCTTGTTGGTGGAACCAATCAGATGACATATCCCAAGAGTCTGAAAAGAAGATAAGCCAGGGATTTTGGGTAAGAGAGCAAAAAAAAAGGCTAGACCTCACTGGGCCAATACTCCAGAAACTGGAAGTCTTGCAATCAGAGTGCTGAGACCAAATGGCAGCACTCAGAATTAGCAATGACTGGCTCACAGACAGAAGCTGAGAAATCTCCTGGAAAGCTTTGCAATCTTTATATGATTGTAGGCATCCCTTAGGTCAGTCAAGCACATCTAGTCATCCTTCCTCAAAAGAGGCATAATGGAATGCACAGTGACCGTCTGGAACTTCATTTGTTTTACAAAACAATTCAACCAGCTTTGGAACAAAAAGAACCTTGAATACAGCCTGAATTCATATTTGTCTGGTGGGCACTACTGGATGACTTGATTTTCTAACTGCTTTTAAATTTTGATGGCTGCATCCATTCTCTGACAGGGTGGCATACATGGGAGAGGTTTGGGAATTTAAATTTGGAGTTTTCAAAAATGGAAATGTATAGCCTCTGGATACAACTCAACACCCATGCGTCTTTGGTGATGGCCTCCCAAGCATCTGGGAGTAGAGCCAAATTACTTCAGACTGCACCCAGAGCAGGGCAGTTGGGCAAACCTTCTGAGATGGGTCTATGAAAATCCTGATTCTGTTGACCACCCCTGCCACAAAGGTAACATCTGTTGTGGTTATTACCCTCCCTGTGCCACTGGGGAAACACTCAGAAGGCGCTTCCTGAAAAGATTACTGCACTTTAAAAAAAAAAACTTTTCACCCCTTCTGGTTCCAAGAGAAGGTCCATTCAGTTAAGGTGTAGAAAAATATACTCCAATGGCAGACAGTGGCTTCCTATCCTGCTAACTCCTGGCCAAAGTGTCCTTAACCTTAGGACCAAAACGTCAAGAGCCATCAAAGGGGGTGTTAATAAAGGACACTTTGAAGCAGTCTGCAATTACACAGCCTCATCCAAGTGTGGTGACACATGGCAATGCTGGCACATCTTGAGTTGCTGATGCCATCAGCCATGTTAGCCAGCAGATGCATGGACACGTTAGCAACGGACTGCAAAGTGGACATCTGAGCCTCCAAAGTCTTCCGAGATTCCAGAGTCTGCTATTTCTTAATTACCCTTGACAGTTCTGACACAAAGTCACACTAAAGTCTGGCCAAGTGAAAGAGACAGTTCAATGCCCACAATGTCACCATGGTTGAGGGGTAGGATTGCTTATGCAAACTATTCAGGGGATGATCATAGGACCTCTCTTCTAAGATGTTCTTCTTAGAGGCTGCAACCACAACTGCATCCACTGCCGGACCATTACCCCAGTGTTGCCAGACCTTGGAAGAGCAATAATCTTGTCTGGCTTCTTAGGGCATCAATTTTACCATATCAGACTCCTCCCGTGCCCTCCGGGACAGCAGGTCAATAAGGGTGTCCAGAGGGGGAACCACCCAGAACATGGATAGGTCCATTCCGAAGGCCTCCAACAATACCAACTCCTCTGGAAATAGGGTTTTAGCAGTCCAACCTCCACACTGGTGAAGCAGCTCTTTAAAATCACCCAAGTAGGTGTCCTTGCGGCGAGATTTAGGAGACCCCTCTCCTTCCTCGAGGTTGGTATCCACAGTGACGGACTCTTCAAGAGATTCCTAGTGCTTCCTCTTGCACTGCCTCTTGCCTGAAACTTCCCACCCTGGAGAATCTTGGAGTGGCAGAAAAAGCTGGGGACCCTGATGGAAAGGTAGACTGGAGACCACCTGGGGTGGCAGAAGAATCTGGGGGACCCTAATGGAAGGGTAGACTGTACCACTTGGGGTGAGTTGTGCTGTAACAGACTGAAGAGTGTCCACAGACATCGAAGAGGGAGGGATACTGGTTGCAGTTTACCACTCCTTCTTCTTAAAGGAGAACATCCTCTCCAAGATGTCAAAGGCAGAAAATGAAGAATGCATCTGAAGACCTCAAGGACACACTAGGCTCCAGAGCCTCTCCAACCTGCCCTGACACCAAGACTACTGCTGTCCTGGAGCAAAATGAAGTGTGTCCACAGGGGACACCGGAGAGGGATGGAAACCAGTTGCAGCTGACCATTTCTTCTCCTGGCAAGACACCATCCTCTCCAAGAAGTCAAAGGCTGAAATTGAAGAATGCTGCTCAGGTCCATGGACCTAGAATCCAAAAACCGCAAGGGCACACTGGACTTTGGAGCTGCTCCAATCTGCCCCAATACCAAGTCTGGTACTGAACTATCAAAAGCAGAGGCCCAGAATGGGAGGGAAAACCCCAAAAATGGAATCATTGAACATGACCTGGACATCCCTGTTACAATGTGTGTCAACTCTGAGGCCCACTTTGCTCTGAAGTAGTTGGAGTTAAGGAAACCAAGTTATGGGGTAGCAGCCGAAATTGGACAAGCTGTTGGATCTAACCCCAATGAGAGGAAAGACAACTGGCTTTGATGACCTTAGAGCCTTAGGCTCAAGGGAAGACCAATTTAAAGGTGCTGACATTTTGGGTCAAGGACCTAAAGCCAAATGGATCAGTCCTAACTGCATCTATACCTGCAAAAAGGACCGTATCAGCTGCTCCAATTCTCCAGGTCTTAAACTCCTGATTGACTGGGACATCCAAGCAAATGATGCCACAGAAAAAAAACTCGGAAGTTCACTTACTGGATGATAGCTCTGATAACCAGATCTGAACCAGAGAAGCTTGGATCCAGAGTGTAAACAGGGATTACTCTGATGAGGAATTCTGCAGAGTAGAAGGGAGAAAGGAGATAAAGTCCTACTCAGTGGTGCACCCTTGGACAAAAAGGTGCTATGGACTCTAAACGTGGAAGACTAAACCTTTCACGCAACTGGTGCTGAAGGTGATCAGTTCTAAGGTGTTGGAACTGATCATGGTGCCAAAACTGCATGGGGAGCCAAGGGTCTTGGGACCTCTGGTTCCAGAGGAACAAAGGATGAAGAAGGGACCAACTGTTTTTGGCCCCCTTTGGAAGGTTTGGGGTCTTCCAGCCCTGCTTGTGACCCCGACCAGACTTCTCTCATTTGCTGAAGAAGCAGAAGAGTTGTTGGATGGAAAAAAGAAGTTACGTCTTACCATAAAGTTTCATCTGTTTTGTCGATCTTCATCTATTCTTGGCTGATGGGTTATGGTTCCGGTTCTCAAAGCCAATCTGGCCGTTATATAGCTCGGATCAACCAAAAAAACTCATGAGCTAATAGTCTACCCATAATGCTACTCTAAATATCACCTCAGATCGAATTTGCAGAATTATAGAACAATGGAAGGACACTAATTCCAAATGAGGAAGTCATGTCCAAGGAGTGTCCTAAAAGAAGATCCAAGACAACAGATTGCTCCACCAGGAATCCACAGGAGGAGGAAGAAGGGTGGGACATCAAGAATAGATGAAGACTGACAATACAGATGGAATGTTACGGTAAGACATAACTTCTTTATCCGATGTTGTCAATCTTCATCTATTCTTGACTGACAGGACAGAGTCCTCAGCTACTTTAGATCCTGGGTGGCCCCATGAAAGGATATTCCTCAAAACCATAGAACCAAAGGCAGCTCTTGCTCTGCAGACCAGATCCAACTTGTAATGAGTAATAAATGTATGTGGAGTTGCCCATGTTGCTGCTGCACATATTTCACTCATGGACGCTTTAGAATGGAAGACAGCTGAGGTAACCACAGAGCTAATGGAATGTGCCTTCACCAGCATTGGAAGCTTTAGATTCTTTTAGTTATAAATGAAAGAAATACAGTCTCTTAACCATTTTGACAAGGTAACCTTAGAGACAGATTTCCCTAAGGTTGCACCAGAGAAGGATAGGAATAATTGTTCTGATCTCCTAAATTCTTTAGTTCTGTAGAGACAGAAGTGTAATTTTCTGTGCACATCTAACAGGTGTAAGCAACATTCGCCTTTATTAGAAACATTTGGAAAGAAGTCAGGCAAGTCTATAGCCTGATTAATGTTGGACTCTGAGACAACCTTCAGAAGAAAGGATGGATTTGTCCTGACTGTAACTCTATCCTTATGGAAAATTAAGTAAGGGGGTTTCGAACATAAGGTTTGCAATTTGGAAACTCATCTTGCAGAGGTGATAGCTGTAAATAAAAGCAACTTCCAAGACAGGAACTTCAAGTCACAAGTAGCTGCTGTTTCAGAGGGAGAAACTACTAGTGACTGCATAACAACAGCCAGGTCCCATGGTGGTACAGGATCTTTAAATGGGGGCTTTAAATGGATAGTTCTCTTGAGGAAGACCTTACGAAGTTTGTGAGAAATTAAGGATAGATCTCCAAAGCCATTAAGAAAGTTAGAGATGGCTGCCAGAATGACCTTAACAGGAGAAGTGGAAGCTTCCCTACCACAAAGAATGCCCAAAAATTCTAAAACATTTTCCACTGAGGCTGAAAATGGATTGAGGCCATTATCACAAGCCCAGATTGAAAATCTCTTTCATTTACTGAGGGAGAGATTCCTCGTGGATGGTTTATGGGATGCCAGCAAACTTTTTCTGGAGCTGGAATATGACTATGCCTGGCAACAAATGGAATCAGAGGAACCAAGCAATTAGCTTGAGACTTTGAAGACTGAGATGCAACAGTCAGAAGGTCTGGAACTGGGTCCAAAATCCATGGACGGTGAACCAGATGAGGCCACAGGAAAGGAAACCAAATTTGTCAAGGCCAGAAAGATGCAATGAGGATTAGTTTGTTTCTCAACCTGACTGCTTTCTTGAGGAAAAAATGGATCAGAGGGAAAGGGGGAAAGGCATATAGGAGAACCAGGGGCCAATCAAGGAGAAAAGCATCTCTCAGGGACTATAGCATCTGCACTTGTTTTGGGGTGAAGCAACAAAGGTTGCAGGAAGGCTGGCCCCAGTGATGAAAGATCTTCTTCACCACTTTGGGATTGAGAGACCACTCGTGAGGCATTAGAATGTATCTGCTTAGTTTGTCTGCTATCACATTTGAACTCTCCGGAATGTGTGTTGCTATCAGAAAGCAGTTAGAGGCAACTGCCCATTGCCACACCTGGAGGGCTTCTTGACACAGGAGAGGATATGGTTCTCCCTTGCTTGTTGATGTAACAGACTACAGACATGTTGTCTGACCGAATTGCAATTGTTCTTTGAGGTAGGGCAGAGTGAAATACTTGCAATGCTAGTAGCACCGCCATCAGCTCCAGAATGTTGATATGCAGATTGGCCAATATTGGGGACCAACTGCCTTGGACTGTCTTTCCCAGATAAAGCCCCCCCACCCCATCTGGGAGGCATCAGTGGTCACTATGGCTTTGGATTAAGTTGGGACAAAGGGGCAGTCCAAAAGAATTTGTTCAGATTCCATCCACCAGGATAGATCCTTTTTGCAGGGACTTGTGATGAGTATGGGGTGATTCATTGGGTGAGTTAGAAAAGACCATTGATTCACAAGAAGCCATTGCAGTAATCTCATGTGAAATCTCGCTAATGGGACCAGAGTGATCACTGCTGCCATAGACTCTAATGCTTGATGCACTACCAGGGCTGGTACTTTGGGCACAGGAGGGAATGAACTTGAGATCCTATTTTCTGTAGCCTCTGGGAAGATAGAGAGACCACACAAGAGAGTGATAAGATGAGCTCAGATAAATTCCATATCCTGAGAAGGGGGTCAGTTGAGACTTTGTAAAGTTGAACGTGATGCCTACCTGCAGGAACAATTGCAGGGTGAATTCTGTCATCTGAAGCAATAGATGTGGTGGAAGCGGTGATGAGCCAGTCATCTAGATATGGAAAAACCCAGAATCCATGCAGTCTCAAGTGAGCTGTTACTGCTGCCATACATTTGGTGAACACCCTGGGGGGCTGTGGTGAGACCAAAGGGCAGCACCCTGAACTGGTAATGACTGGCTCCTAGCCAAAAGCAGAGGAACCTTCCTGTTTGTCCATTTTTATGTGGTAATATGCATCTTGAAGGTCTAGAGAGCACATCTAATCATTTTCCTCTAGAAAGGGAAGTAATGACTGAACCATGACCATCTGGAATTTGGACTCTTGAATAAATTTGTCTAGCATACTGAGATCCAGAATCAGTCTCCAGTCCCCTGTCTTTTTTGGTACTAAAAAGAATCTTGAGTAAAATATGGATCCTATTTGGTTTGGTGGGACTTCTTGGATGATTCTTTTTTCTGTCAGTTTTTGTATTTGTAAGGCTGCTTGGTCCCTCTGACTGGTTGGGACATTGGGGAGTCTTGTTCGAGTTCTTGGATAAAGAATGAAGGGGATAAAGTAGTATCTTTAAATAATTCTTAGCACCCAGGCATCTGTGGTTACTTGTCGTCAGGCTGTTGGGTGCAAAAAAAAAAAAATCTTCCCCCCAACTGCCTCCAGAGGCAAGCAATCTAGACTCCTTTCAGGATAGCTGATAGGGTTGGCCAGAGAATGACTACCTGGAACCATGGTTCTGTGGGTCACCTCTGCCTCTAGGGTGGCATCTTCCATTGGAACTCCCCCTCTACCCCAAGGGGAGTCCATACCACGTTTGTCCTGGAAAGACCTCTCGGACTTCTTGAACCACATCTTCCCACTCCTCTGATTCCTGGAATAGGCTCGTTGGGGTGCAGAAAAATGTATACTCACTGCAGACAGGGCCTTTCCATGTTTCTCACACCTGGATAGAAATTCTTTAACTTTGGGGCCAAACAAGGAGGAGCTGTCAAAGGGAGCATTGATGAAGGAAGGCATGAATGGCTCCACAAACACACAGGCGCATCCAAGCATGTTGTTGAATTACAACACCTGAACCTGCTGACCTGGTCACCCTTTCAGGTGCATGTGCAATTAGCCTCATGGACAAATTAGAGATAGACTCCATGGTAGCTAACTGGTAGGCCACTTTTTCTTGGACCCACTCAGCTATTGCTCCTGCTAGGGCATCCAACAGCTCCTTTACCAGATCCCTCTGCAGCCTAGTAAAATGTGCCAAAAAGTTCAAGGACTTAATAGTAAAGGTCGATGATGCATAAACCCACTTCCCAAATCTGTCCATCATCCTTGAGTCTCAGTTAGGGGGATCAACAGTGGAACTTTCTTCAGCCAGTTCCTTTTTAGCTGGCGCCACTACCACCATGATATCTGTTGCTAATCCTTTCTCCCAGTACTGATGATCCCCAGGAGCAGAAAGTCTTTTATCTGGTCTCTGGGGGATTGGTTCTATTGAATCAGGGGCCTTCCAAGCCTGCTGAGGGATCAATTTAATGGGATTGTCAGTGGGAGGGGTCGCCCAGGTAGTAGATGGGTGAGCTCCAAAGGCTTGCAAGTACACAGACTCCTCAGAGGTAGGGTTTTTGGGCTTCCAGTCACCCCTCTGTTTAAGGATCTCCGGAATGTCGCCAAAGCAAAAGTCTTCAGGGGGTGACCAGGGGACCCCTCCCCCTCATTTAAATCTGTGTCCTTGGTGACGGACTCTTCAGGGGTGTCCAGGTGTTTCCTCTTACACAATTTCTTCTGATGGGACTCTTCAGTGGGAATATCGGAAGAGGGGTGACTTTTGGTCAGTATGTCTTGCATCCTTGGAGCTCGCTGTCCGGTTATGGAGGTTGGTGGTAGCTCTGGTTAAGCAGGGGTCAAGGGATGAGACTCCGGTAACACAGGACCCACCTGGGAAGAAGCACTGACCAAAGACCTCTCCAAAGCTTGAAAGGCACCCCCCCCCCCCGAGGAAGGATGGGAGCCTGGAAATGAGACAAACTCAGAACCAGGGTCACACCCCACCCCAAGACACACACCTGCAAAGATGGAGCTGTGGAAGGTCTGCTCCGAATTAAAAAAAAAAAAAAAAAAACAGGAGTCGACTCAAACCCTCAGGACCCGATGGTATAGGCCCAATCCTAGGGACCCGTCAGTTCCAAAGGCACCAACAGAGTCAGAGCCATACCCAGAACCGAAGGCAAGGAAGTTATCGGCACCAAGGCCACAGGAATCTGTGTGGTTGGAGTCGACAGCTTTAAGGCCTGTGAAGAGGTCAGAGGAGGAGTATATGTGGGAGTACTGGGAGAGAATTCTCCTGCACCAGGAAGGGGAGGGGGCTGAGAAGATTGGGGGGGGGAGACCTCTAGTTGTTAGAAGCTGATCCACCAACCTAACTATATCAACTTTAGAAAGACTCCTAGTGGAGTGAATGATCAACCCCAAGGGAGATTCAGGACTTTCTATAAAAGGGCTACAAAGCTGACCCAGAAAGGGGTTGATTGATATAGAATATATAGTCCTGGGAGTCTTTGGCACCGGGGCAGAAGGTAGGAGTTGTGGAGCCGCAGGAGATGTTGGTACAAACATGGTAACTAAAATAGTCGAGTTAGAGTTGGTGTCGTGGTTGGTGTCGATAGCACTGAGGTCGTAGTCAGTGCTGAGGACTCAATGCGTTCTGAATTTTTTGGAACCTTAGACTTTGATTTCTGATGAGGAACCAGCTGAAGGGTGTATATGTTTTTCAGATGGTGCCTCTGGAGACATCGGCACTGAATGAGCAGATTTTATACCACAGGGCTGAGGAGACTGGTCAGCCTTGGACAATGCTTCTTCAAAATGGGTTTTAAGAAGCCCTTTAAGGATTAATTTATTTCTATGCTCCACCAGGGCTCTATTACTAAAGCCCTGGCAGACAGAGCACTCTAGATCAAGATGAGAAACACCCAAGCAATATATACATTTGTCATGACCATATGAGTTCAGCATTTTTCTGCTGCAGTCTTGGCACTATTTAAAACCAGTGGTTGATTTTTTATTTTATCTGCCATTATAGCCAGAAAGGACAAAAGATCAAGAAAGAGAAAGCTGGAAAGCACACAATCACTCAGACACAAAACAGAGACGAATCCTACCAACGATGGTAGGACAGATTACCAAACAGTAAGGAGAAGAGAAGAGAGGGTAAACTACCAACTATGGTAGGCAAGAAGTACCAAAGGCTACAGGTTAAAGAAAATGAACACGCTCATGAAAGAGAAAAGGGTAGAGAAGGTTCAGATATTACTATGTAGATTAAAGAATGCAAAAAAGTTAGAAAATTGTAATAAAACTTCTAAAATGTACTTAGCTGTGAGAGAGAGTCAGCAGACGTGTCTGTTCTATAACAGCGGCAAATGAGATCTGAGGTAATGTAGAGAAGGGCATTATGGGTAGACTATTAGCTTGAGAGTTTTATTTTGCTGTCGTGAGCTATATAATGGCTGGATCAGTTCTGAGGATCGTAACCGTAAACCATCAATCAAGAATAGATGAAGACTGACCACATCAAATCAGTCCTTTCAGGGCCAACTTGGCCCTCCTCACTTTGACAGCACAAGTGCTGAAAACCTCACAAATGGGACAAGGATATATGAGATGGGCAGCACCCAGACATTAAACACACCTATCACGTGTGTTCTGTGACAGGAGCTTGTGACCATTGCGACCACAGGCTATACACTTTCTAAACCCCCTTCTCCATACTCACGACACCTAACTACTACACCGCTAAAGATGAACAAGAACAAGCCCTAAAACCTAAGAACACAGCAAACACTAACTACTAGAAAAGCACACTAGGTGGAAAAAGCTCGCTAACAGGACAAAACCGAACACTAAACCTATACTAACCTAGTCTAACCAACTACAAGATAAAAAAGGCAAAACTACAAACACACACAAAAAAAAAAAAAAAAAAAAAAAAAAAAAACAAGGGTAGAGGATAAAGCAATCTAAAATATTTGAAAAAGGAAACACTCCGGAAGAGCAAATGACCAAGTTGCTGTCCAGGAATGGTGACAAACAAGATTTGAGGTAATCCTAGTGAGGGATTATGGCTAGAGGAGGTGCAGCTCAGAAGACTGAAGTCTTTGGAAGAAGGCTGGTCTTGAATAAGAATCTGATCTGATAACCACAGCTTGAATCTAGACACATACTGTTGTTGACTATACTATCCAATTTGCCTGTAAACTCACAGCCACATCTTTCCTTCTCTGAACATCAAATCAGCTTTTTTAACTTAAATGTTACTTTCATTAATTACTTAAGTAGTCTTTACATTCCTATTTCTATTCTTAAAAATATCTTCACTCTCTCTTCTGCACTACATCTCACTATCATTTCACTGCCAGCATTGAAAATCTAGATTAGTACATTAGTACTTCTTTTTCTTGTAAGGGTATTATTTATTAATTATACCACAGTCATTCTTGATAATTTACATATTAATTTATGTATATATATATATATATATATATATATATATATATATATATATATATATATACACACACATACACACACACACACACACACACACGCACACATATGCTACCATCTCAAGACAATACCAGCATTTTCAAACCAGCCTTAAATCACATTCTGATTCACTGCTCCTTTCAAAGATTTTATTCCACTACTTTCACTATCAAATATTTCCTAACAGTAATAATCATTCCTTCTCACTTATTAAAAAAAAACTGTTACTTAACAGTTTTCAGCACTACTCACATACTTTAAGAAAAAAGCAATCTGCAATCTCTTTCCATCACTTTCCCACTCTTCTTTACGTACAGTCCAGTAATTAAACCACAGGTCACTCAATACTTCACAACTTGCTCACTCAATATTTCAATCCCTTTCACATGTGTTATCTTACTTATCCAAGGAAATTTTAGCTGCCTCTCAAAACTGATGACAGAAAAACAAAATGGACTCAAGCTTAGATCACCTACTTGTGTGTGTGTGTGTGTGTGTGTGTGTGTATATATATATATATATATATATATATATGTACACAGACACGCATATATATATATATATATATATATATATATATATATATATATATATATATATATAGAGACACACACACACACGCACATTTATCTACACACACTTTATCACAGAAACTTGACTGAAAAAACAGGATTTCCTCTTTCCTTTCATTAACAACTCAACACATCGCAGAGGACTCAGAAAGCACCCTAATGCTTGTGTTAGTGCTGTGGTAAAAAGGCCCTTTTGCCGTGATATGGTACTACTGGATTGAAAGACATTAGCTGCAATGATAAAGGACCTCATTATCAGTAAATATGCATGTCACTGGATCACCATTAACTACTGCAAGTGCTAATTAGCACTTCCTGAAGTAGCTCACACTGGCTGCTGATGCATCATGTTAGCAAAGTCAGATCTTTTCATTCATTCACTCAAACATACATACACACAAAATAACCACCCTTGTGTTGTCAGAATGTCCCGGAGGTCTCCTTTTTTCCTGCCCTGGTAAACCATAAATGTTTACAGTTAGCCATAACTGCCACACATTAGAGTTTCACACTTCATAGCCTAAAGTAAATGTATACTAGTGCAAAAGCAGTTACTCTAGTGACTTTCTTACTATGTAAAATGAAAAATTAAAACCCATTCCTGATTGAATGTCTTTGTCCCACCTTTATTTTTTGGCTCTGATGAGATTTCTTGCACAACAAGGTTGAGAGGTGTGTTTTACTGTTCATTGTCACTCTCCCTGGTAACTCACTGTTGCAGGCATTGAATAATACCCAAGATCATCATTACATGTAAAAAAAAAATAAATAAAAGTTGCTGCAATAACATCATTTGGAGCACTGGTTTAATGCTAATGTTTCCTTTGGCAAAGGTGCAGGGTTCAAAGTAATTTCCCCCTTTATTTATTTTTTACCCCCAAATGTAAGTTATGTTTCAGATTACATCCCTGGTATCTAGTGGTGGCAAAAGGGACTGATAATCCTTTGTGGGAGGGTACAGGGTCGGAATACTTCTTAGTGCCTTAAGGCATGCTATTTATAATATGCCTGGGTGTAATGGTTCCTTCACCCATGTTTTATTTTCAAGTGCCATTAAGGCACGCTGTACAGAGTACTCTTGGTGTCTTGTGCCCCCCCAATTACATGCTATGTCTATGTGCTGTTAAGGCATGAGATTAAAGTGTAATCCTGGGTGGCTGGCATACCTCTCAACTGTACAGATTTTCACAGATGTCCTGATTTTGCTTCATATTTTTTGTCTATTCCTCATAAAAATTGTGTGTTTTTTTGACAAATCACTGGAATGATCTGAGGACTAAAGTCACTAAATAATGAGATGCATTTTGAGTTTCAGACTTCATATCATTCAGAAGATGCATTTCAACACAAATCCTGTTATTCTAGCAACTTTCAAAGTTCATAAGAGCAATATTTAAATGTGTCCCCATTTTTGGGCCTTTGTCCTCCCATAATGTCAGGCTTTGTCCAGATTTCTTGTGCTAAGAAGTTGAGAGGTATGGTGGCTGGTGTTCCCATCCATGCCACACTTTCAGAGTTATTCTCTACTGACCATCATTCCTCCCTCCCATCAATGTTAGGTTTAAGTGCCATTAAGGCACAAGATAAAAGAGTTATTCTGTGGTGTCAAGGGGTCGCTCCACTGACTGACAACAGGTTTTACTGATTTAAGGCACAAGATGAAGTTATTCTCTGGGATTTAGTGGTTCCCCCACCCAAGTTCTGTTAAGCCTATTATCTGAATTCACACTGTGTTGCTTGTGTTCTTCCCTCAAGCCACTGTTGCAGGCTTTGGTCATTTTCTAAGGGTGCGTGGAAATACGTCAACCATCCACTCACCCACATTCATTACACACACACACAGACCCCACCCTACCTGCTCTAACTTCTAGACACCCCCAATCTACCCCTTCACTAACCCCCCCACTGTGACCCCCCACATACACAAGAAGCCCCTCAAGTACACACATGCACAAACCCCTTAATACAACTTGATAACTCCCCTGCACTTAACTCCAATGCAGTGGATGATTATTACAACAAGCAGCTAGAAGAGGCTGCGGTAATTTATGCACCTGGGTAAATGCCTTACAGGAGGCAGTCCTGAGTGAGAGCACACAGCTAATTAGCATATGCTTCTCCACCAGAATGCCTCAATAGCATCTAGCACAGTCACAGAGACAGCCCACAGCAGTGCTGCAACATATCTTTTGGCAAAAACACTGTGGTAGGGCAGTCTTGGAATACAAAAAAGTTATCATGAAGTGTACACTTCTCATTAACATCTGAACTGAGACCATCATTTTAAAATGAGTATCCAAATAATAATGCAGTTGGTACAGAAATGCTAGTAAAGCATCAATAACTACTTTTGCAGTAGCCTCATCCTTTCCTTTAGACTTGCATTCAAAGTGGCTTGTCACAGCTCAACTCTCAGTAGATAAAAAAACAATATGCTCATTACTTCCATGCACCAGGCTGCCCCCTCCACTTTACTCAGCCCTAGACAACCTCTTATTCTTCTTCTTCTTCTCTAAGTATTCAAAGAAACTTCATATTATTTGGAAATCTTCATCTTAACTGGCCAGTCCCTCCAAAGCAAAGTTTACCATTCAGTCTTGTTCACTTGGTATCTTCACCAAGACACCTTCATACACTAATGATACTTTCTTAGACCTAATGCTCACTAGTTCTCCAGACAGGCAATTTAAGATTCCTGTATTGGCAAATTTCACCAAATTCACTTAAAGTTTAAGTTTACTCAAGTGCTTAAGCCTTAGATACTTTACAATAACAAAATGACAGCAATATAAAAACAACCATTAAGTCAGTATTACACAAACAATAGATACTATCTGGTAAATAAACACACAGAAATGAAAAAAAAAAGTGCTAAGTTACATAAAAAAGTACAAATCTCAAAATGGAAAAAGTGGGAAAATCAACATGCCTGAAATGCTGTGTGTAATGCACACAGTAACTAATGTCCAAGTGTCACAGTCTCAAAAATCAGACTCAAAAGTTGACTCCCACCACCAAGATACTAGTTGAGAAAATATTCCACCAGATTTAAATACCAGCAACAAATAAAAGAAATAAAATTTAACAGAAATTAAAACAGACAATACTAGTCTATCCATCAAAGCAACAAAATTTAAATACTCTTACTATTATTAACATGGCAGAAGTGCAAATAGTTGCAGGACTTAAATCACTGGCTGCTGTCAGTTTCATTACACTATTAGTATGTCTACAAAAAAAAACACAGATCTCCATAAACAAAATTATTTAAAGTACATTTTCTCCAAATGGTTTTTACCTCCTTGCCTGCTGCTCATTAGTCTTCCTCTTATGGGTTGATCTTATTTGTATGTAACTAGTGCATACATGACCAATGACTTGGGTGTCAGACAGAGGAAGCTGCCATCCAAACCAGCATGAAGGTTACTTTACCTTGGTTGCTCAGAGACCATCAGTAGTTCCTGCAGTCTACTGCAGAAAGACGTTTAAGCCCTATACCTCAGACTATTAGAATCAGCAGTGCATGTGCCCACACAAGTCTGATGCCAACAATGAACCTCCTCCGCACTGCTGAAACCCATCAAATGGTTCACAACCTTCCCCTTCTGTTACCATTCTCCCAATTAACCCACTGGCTTACAAAAAATAATAGTTAAATACCATCCTCAGAATTGAATGCCCCAGTCAGAACACCAGTCCAAGGATAGGAGGTAAAAGATATCACCCTACAAGAAGGATGAACCAAGGGGGGAGGGAAGGTGAGTCAGAATACTGTAACATGGAAGAGAAGGACATCTACGGTTTGGTAAAATTTCACATAACTATTCCACGTCTTTCTATTCCCATGTTGCAGTATTCATAACATGAGGGAGAGTACCAAAGCTCACAGAAGGGAAAGGGAGGTTGAAGCAAAAGTTGTCTCCATGAAACCATGCAGGATTGCCTTGGCAAAGCCTTGTCTGTATCTGGAGATAGTATCCAGCTTATAATGTTTGGTGAAGGTGTGGACAAAAGACCAAGTATCTGCTTCCAGAATAAAAGCAGTGTCCAGACCTTTGAAGAAGGCCCCAGAGGAAGCTACAACCCTAGTGGAATGAGCTTTTACTGAGGAAGAGAGTGTCTTTCCATGCAACACACAGCAGTTAGGGGTTAGTATGGAGTGAAACCCTATCTTTCTGGAAGATGAGAAAAGGTTGACAAGTCATTAAGGCTTGAAGTTCAGAAACTCTTCTAGCAGAGGTGATGGCTACCAGCAAAACAGTCTTCCATGTGCAAAACGTCAAAGACGCTGAGACTACAGGCCCAAAAGGAGCCCGAGTAAGCTTTTCCAGTACAAAATTAAAATCCCAGGGTGGAGGAACAGGTTTCCTGGGAGTTCTGATGTGAAGGACGCCTTTAAGGAAAAGTTTAACCTCTAGCTTAGAAGCTGAAGGAGGAGACAGAGGCAGACATGCAGAAATGGCAGATAGGTGGGCTTTAACAGAAGAGTAAGCCAATCCGGCCTTAAGCAGCTTGCACAAATAAGAAAGAACTATGGGTCTGTCCACTGAAAATGGATCTAGCCATTTCTTCAGACACCAGATGGAGGACCTCTTCCATCTGGACAAGCAGGGTCTCCTAGTATTGGGTTCCCTGGCCTCCTGCAGGACTAAAAGCACTTCTTCAGAGAAAATGTATCAGAAAGGGATCAGAAGCCTATCAACCACAGAGTCAGGCTTAGAGTTGTTAAATGTGGGTGGATAAGAGATCCCATACCCTTTGTGAGAAGATCCACCCTGTGAGGTAACTTGTGATGATTATCCTTGGCTAACTGGAGAAGAAGAGGGAACCAGTGCTGTCTTGGCCAAAAGGGGGTCACCAACAACTTTTTTTGGTTTGTCCTGCTGTGTTTTCAGCAGAACTTTCTGAATGAGTGGGGGTGGGGGGATGTATAAAGAAGCATCCCCTTCTATGATAATGATAGTGTCCACCTTCCATACCTGAGAATCCGAGACTCTGGCACAAAATTTTGGAAGTTGTCTGTTCAAAGGGGAGGCAAAGAGAACTACTTGAGGAGTACCCCACCAGTGGAGAATGTTGTGATCATATCCCTGTGAAGCATCCATTTGTGGGCTTGTGTCAAGGACCTGCTTATAGTGTTTGCCAGAACATTTTGAGCTGAAGGAATGCAAACAGCTATTAATGTGATCTTTGCTTCAGAAGCAATCTCCCAGGCCTGAAGGACCAGCTTGCAGAGCAGCTATGACTTTGTGCCCCCCTACTTGTTCACATACCAAAGGACTGTGGTGTTGTCTGTGAACAGTTTCAGGAGATCTGGGTAGAGAGAAGACTGGAAAGCTTGAAGAGCTAGAATCAAATCCATCATCTCTTTGATGTTGATACCTTGTTTCCTTATGGAGGGAGACCACAGGCCTTGGACCTTTTAAGTGCCCCAATGTTGCTCCCCACCCCATGTCTGAAGCATCTGAAATAGTGCTAGCACAGGATGAGGGGCCTGTAGACAAAGATCTGGATTCAGAGAAATTTGTTGAATCCACTAGTTTATCTCCTTCTTCAGACAAGGGAAAAGATGGAGGACAAACTCCAGAGGATGAGCATACTGGCACCAGTGTGTTTTCAGATAGCACTGGAATTTTCGCATGTGAAGTCTGGGCTAAGGGTAACATGGGAAAAACAGATGCCATGAGTCCTAGCATTCGGAGAAACTCTCTGGCTAACACTGAAGTTAAATGAGGCAACTGTTGAAAGTAGGTCAGAAGAGATTGCATTTTTTGAGGAGGGAGAAAAGCCACCATAAGGTCTGGCCTTATTCTGCAGCCTAGAAAAATCTGATACTGAGAAGGGATGAGAGAAAACTTGTTGTAGTTGATAGTGAACCCCTGGCTTTGCAACAGGGATACAGCAGTTTGAAGGTTCTGCTGCAGAATATCTGAATGATTTGCTTGAATAAGCAAGTCATCCAATTAAGGGTAAATCCAAATTTTGTGAAGTCTGCAAAAGGCAATGATAGGAGCCAAGCATTTTGTGAAGACCCTTGGAGCCATGGAGAGTCCAAAGGACAAAGCACAAAACTGAAAATGAGAGGAAGTAACAGAAAAATGTAAGTACCTCTTGAACAGAGGGTGAATGGGAATATGAAGATATGCATTCTTGATGTCTAGAGAAACCAAAAAAGCCTCAGGAAACAAGAGGGAACAGAGTATGAAGAGTAAGCATGCAGAAGGTGGCAACCTGAAGGAACACATTGAGTTGGGACAGATCATCTTTCCTGGGGACTAGGAACATCCTGGAATAGAACCCTTTTCCATTTTGCAGTGGGGGAACTTCCTGAATGGTCCCCTGAGGGATCAAGTCTTGAAGCTCCTGAGGGAAAAGAAGAAGCTGGTCTCGAGAGGGCTGAGGGATGCCCATGATAAGAAGGATGGACTTCCAGAACATGTAGTAGTCATTTTGGACAATGGAAAGGGCACATTCGTCTGTGGTAATGTTTGTTCAGGAAGACGAAAGTAAGAGAGGCACTGAGAAAGAGGAATGTTGGCGAGATTGGACAGGTAGTCACAGACTACCTGCCTTGTCAGGAAAGGGGGGCTTTTGAGCTGAGGCTGGTTGAGATCTGGAGGAACTCTGCCTGCATAAAACAAAAAAAGCGAGAGTCAGACTGAGCAGTGACAAAAAATAAAAATGAAAACTGTTTTATTAGCGCTTTCGGAGTGGTCAATGCCTCTCCTTCTTCAGACAAGGTACAAAGCAATTAAGCAGCTTTTTATAAGAAAAAGTTAAAACAATCATTCAATTAAAAAGCCAATTACATTGTGCAATTCTTTAAAAGGGAAGCGTGAAAAACACACTTCCAAATGTATGCAAGACAATAACACAGCAAGTCAACGACATATTAAGTACATCCCTGTATGCAGTGAGCTAAATCGCTTCAATAAAAAATGATATATATGTGTATATAATTACTATTATTGCTATGAAATTATATACTTAAAACTTTCTCATATATATATGTGGCTCATTATACTATAAACTGAAAGAGCCATTGACTAAATCGTATAAGTGAACCAGCTAAAAGCATAATCAGTCTATTAGACAAAAGCCTGGATGTGCCTATAAGTAAAATAAAATAAAATAAATAAACCAGAATAGAGTAAATACCACCTTAACTACTACCCTAATAAAAGGGACATATAAATGTTAATACTACATGCAAGAAGTACCTTACTATAAAATGAATAATAGCAGCTTTCATACTGTTTACAATTATTCAAGTAATGTAGAGTAAATATATTATTTTACAAGAAACACAGTTTTGTATATGCTAATAATGGCAATACTTCAATCCAAACCCAAAAAAGCTACCGTCTTAAGGCAAGGTATTTGAGAAAACATCTTACACAGACATGTTCATTAAGCCCTGGAAAAATATAGGCTGCTGTTCTAATTTGCCAAAAAACCTCTTCCATTTCTAATTGTAATTGCCAGGATCCACCTCTCTGGTCAATTCTTACATGTTTTAATATAGCAAATATGAACCTGTGTTCAGGGAACTCAGTGATGTGTCTGGCCAGGGCGTTAGTTGTATCTTTCTTACTAATGGCATACTGATGCTCATAAATGCGCTGCTTGATCTTCCTTTCAGTTTTCCCTATGTAAAAAGCAGTGCATCTGTCACAACAGGCTGAATAGACCACTCCCTTCGTCTCACAATTATACTTGCTATTGATTTTGTATGTCTTTCCTCTAATGTTAACCTGGGAATCAGTGCTTACATGCCTACACTGTTGGCATGACCCACATCTAAACATACCGTGGTTCCTACCATATACAACACAGTTCTTACTTTCAAGTATTGCTTTAAGATTAGCTCCTTTTCTAGAAGTTATTTTAGGTTTGTCCCCAAACATTCTGAGTAGCCCGCTGTCATCAATTATTAGAGCCCAGTTTTTGTTTAACATCTCCCTTATTTGAAAATGATCCAAGCTACAGGTACACAAAAAACTAATTTTGAAGTTTTGTTCACCATCCTTTGTGTTAAGATGGTGTTGATTGTCAGTGTCTTCCCCAATTTGATTGATGTTACTCGACAAAAATGGTTTAAAGTGACCTATTTAACGCTTGTAGGTCACCTCTGAAGTAATATTAGCCATCAAAGATAAAGGATAACCTCTATTGGTAAACATAGAGCCCAAAAAATCACATTCTTCTGCAAAGTCAGTCTCGTCAGAGACCATTCTAGCTGCCCTTACCATCTGCCCCTTCACTGCAGCTCTTTTTTGATGGTAAGGATGACAGCTAGTAAAATGCAAAAAGGAATTAGAGTAAGTGGGTTTTCTATATATGGTGCTTTTATACCTAAAATTTGTAACATCTTTAAAGAGGTTGATGTCCAAAACATTAATATTAGTCTCATGTAGGCTGTAGGTAAATTCAAAAAAGTCAGTCATGAGGGAGATACTGGTAATAAAAGTTGGAACTAAAGCACTAGGACCTTTCCAAATCAAGAACATGTCATCTTGGTAACGAGTGTACCAAGCGACATTGTTCTGAAATAAGGTGTTGTTAAATAACAGAGTTTTCTCCCAGTGTGCCATTATACAATTGGCAAAACTCCCTCCACAAGGTGACCCCATAGCCACCCCAGTTTTCTGGAGATATATTTGCCCGTCAAAAACCATAAAGTCTTAGTTAATACAATCTCCAAAAGGGTTTCGACCAAGTAAATGATGTTATCATCCATCTGTCTTAATGACATAAATTCTCTGATCCATTCAAGACCTAAACTTTGCGTATAACGGTATATAGATCCTTCACATCAATTGTGAGGAACCAATAATCTTGATGGAAAGGGATCTTACTTATGTCGTTCAGGAAGCTCCAGGAGTCTTTACAAATTTGAGACTCTTGTTCAACTAAAGGCCTTAGGATGCTGTCTATATATTTAGCGCACCCATATGTTATAGAGCCACGCCCATCAACAATGGGTCTAAAGGGGGGGGTCCTTGATTCTCTTATGGATCTTAGGTATACCGAATAAAGCCGGTATTCTAGGGGCAATCATGATCAAATATTGGTGCAAGTCAATGTCAGTAATACCTTCCAAAAAGAGGTCGTCAAGAGTAGACGTAATTCTTTTGTATCCAATGTTTACCTCATTAACACTGACCAATGTATATGCCATAGTAGTAAGATTTTTTTTCATACTTTCAACGTAGATGTTATGATCCATAAAGACAAGCCCACCCCCTTTATCGGGTTTCATCACCCTTATATTACATTCACGCAGTAAATTAATGAAATCACGTTGATTTCTAGTGATATTGATGTTCATATTCCTATTAGTGACATTATTGGTGACAATAGCCCTTAAGTCAATCTCACACATCTTTTCGAAGGAACTTAGATTTGAATGTAATGGAGGGTTAAAAAGGCTTGAAACCTTAAGGGAATTGGTGAGAGTAGACTTCCCCCCATTAGGGCATTCAAGTTCAATTTACAAACAAACAGTTTCAGGTCAATTATGGTTTTCACAAGGTCCATATTGGCATCGGGAATAAAAGACAAACCTTTGGAGAAAAAATCCACCATGTCCTGAGTTACATTTAAAATGGTGTAATTGTAAATTTTGAAGTCCCCTTCTGAGTTGAAAAGTATTTGGGGGTCAATAGAGTGGTGTTGATTCATCTCCTGCATTGATTCCGTCTGTTCCTCATATAGCCCTGATTCCTGTTCGTCTTTGGATTCGCTTGTTGGCCATTCCGATTCCTTGAAAAACCCTGTTGGTGACTTGTACCAGGCCGGCTATTGTTATCAAAGGCCTCTTGTTGTTGAGTATGAGTATTGCTGTTATGAGCATTATTATTGTTGTTATTGTTTAATCTCTCACTCCGGAGAAGGGGTTGTACTTCTCCTATTAGGTATTAGGTTCTCCATTTTGGGGATTGTTCACATC
Source organism: Protopterus annectens (assembly GCF_019279795.1). NCBI lineage: Eukaryota > Metazoa > Chordata > Ceratodontiformes > Protopteridae > Protopterus > Protopterus annectens. The sequence goes on along the minus strand of NC_056745.1, from coordinate 162,876,879 downwards.
CTCATGCATGCTGTCACTGGTTTCTGGGGGAACTCCATTAGTGTTGGCAGACTGTAGAATAGGAGGTGGATGAGGGTATGCTCTGTTATTAGCATATTCATGTGTGTCACTTGCAATTTTCTTTGCCACGGTGGCTTCAATGCTGGTGAAAATACGAGCATACTCATATTTATAACAAAATAATTCACAATCAGTTTTGATTGTATGCTCAAGTAATTCCAATTCCCTTTTTAAAGTATCAATTTCTGATTTGTATTGGTTAAACAGTAAAATTATAAATTTGAACCCTTGCTTATCGAATAGGTTCAACAGCTCACGGTGGAATTGTGAGCCTTCAATCAAACCTACAGGGTAGCGCCATTGTCGCAAACCCTTAGGAATAAGTTTCTTTTCTAAACATTCCTGCAGATAAGCTATTTCTAGTTGTAGCTTTTTACACCGAAACAATTTATGATCAAAGTCATTAATCAGACTGGTAATATTACTCACTGCCAAGTCCTGCTCTTGGGAATTTCCACTAGTGGTTTCATTAACAAAAAAGTTGTTGTTTAGAAAATTCCCAATAGAAGGGACAGAACTCATTTCTACATCCTGGATGTTGCTCCAGCGGTTGCCACTGGCATGTTGTTGAGCCCCTGGCCCTTGACCAGCTTGAATATCATTAGGTCCCAAGCCTTGGCCAGCTTGAATATCGCTAGGTGCCACAACGTTAGACCCAGAACCACAGGGGCGGTTTGGCCCTGGTGAAATGCGTTGACTTGTTCCGCTGCCTGACAGGCTCCTTAAAGCAGCTGTATTGCCGGTAGATGAAAGAGAATCCATTCGCTGAGTAAGGCTATCTACTCGGCCAAGTAAAATTTGAATAAGGGCCGTTAGATTACCTACGGCATTCGTCTCTCCAGGTCCAGCCCTGTTAGTATTGTTGATATTGTTCGGCTCTTCCTGGGTGAACAAAGAGCCCTGAGATGAAGCTCCAGTCTCGCTCGCCATGTGCAAAATGGCAACAACAAACCAGAAAACCAAAAAACTTGATAAAACAAAAAAGCGAGAGTCAGACTGAGCAGTGACAAAAAATAAAAACGAAAACTGTTTTATTAGCGCTTTCGGAGTGGTCAGTGCCTCTCCTTCTTCAGACAAGGTACAAAGCAATTAAGCAGCTTTTTATAAGAAAAAGTTAAACCAATCACTCAATTAAATAGCCAATTACATTGTGCAATTCTTTAAAAGGGAAGCGTGAAAAACACACTTCCAAATGTATGCAAGACAATAACACAGCAAGTCAACGACATATTAAGTACATCCCTGTATGCAGTGAGCGAAATCGTTTCAATAAAAAATGATATATATGTGTATATAATTACTATTACTGCTATGAAATTATATACTTAAAAGTTTCTCATAATATATGTGGCTCATTATACTATAAACTGAAAGAGCCATTGACTAAATCGTATAAGTGAACCAGCTAAAAGCATAACCAGTCTATTAGACAAAAGCCTGGATGTGCCTATAAGTAAAACAAAATAAAACTCTGCCTGCATGCCCCTTTCTTGTGAAGGAAGGGAGGAGCGTGGGCTTTCTTCCTCAAAAAATCAGGTTTGGAAGGATAATTCCTATGATACTTTGGGACTGGGGACGCAAAAATGTGTTTCATTTCTTGTAATTCTTTCCCTTTTTCTTGTAAAGATTTGAAAAGGACAGCAGCATTAGCAACAAAACAGCAGTATTGTCAAGGTATTGCATCCTTAAGTTTTGCCTTGATATCATCAGGCAAAGGCTGCAATCTTAGCCAAGAATATCTCCTAGGGACAGATCTCGATGCAGCTGATCTAGTAGATACCTCAGCTGCATCATAACTGCACTTAATGGAGTGTCTATTTATTTGGGAAGAGGCTGTCAAGAGGGATGAAAGCTGTGCTTTGACTGCAGAATCAGGAAGATGTCAACAGTAGAGAAGCTTGAGAAAGCAAGGCCAGAACATATTTAGACATATGAGTCTGATAGTTAATGGTCCTGATGACCAAAGTAGAGGATGTATAAACTTTTTTACCTATCCTCTCCATCACTTGCTGTTTTTATCCAAGAGAAGAAGGGTAGTGGAGGGCAGCAGTCTGGAAGGTCTACCTGCAGACACTGAAATCACAGCAGGATCTGCAGGAGAACATTGGAAAACAAATTTGCTGTCCTCAGGGACCTCGTAAAACCTGTCCAGCCTTTTGGGGGTGGTGGTTGAGAATCTGGATTTTTTGACGCTGACAGAAAGGCATCCTGGAAAGCATGACGCACAGGTGGAATAGCTGAAGGAGAAAGGGAGTCCATCTGTAAGTGGTCTTAATACCTCTTCTGCACTTCAGAAACTTGTGAGCTTTCCCACTTAAAGTGTCTCATCCTTGAGATTTGTCTCTCCAAAGGATATGTCTTCCTCAGGGGGAGTCCCCACTGGTGGGATCTACTTCAGGGAAAGTATAAACCGGGGAAGGGGTCAATTTGTGTTGAGTAAGCTAAAGATTCATCTGAGGATGAAACTTCTTCCTCCTTAGAGGTCTCCTGTTCCACTGCAGAACCCCTAAGTAAAGAGGGAAGAGGAGAAACTGGAGTAGGAGTTTGAACAGAAGAAGCTCTTAGTGCTAGGAAAGCATTAAGAATTCCTTGGGGAAAAGCTTTCCAGTCAGGGGAAGGATCCTGAGAGGTAGAAAAGGTTTTTGTCTCTTTTTAAGGGGAGGATCAACCTTGGGCTGGGACAGATGAGCCGATGTAGGCCTGGGTTCCAGCACAGATGGACTGTCTTGAATAGCTAAGCCAGAAGAAGTTCTGTGTGGAACGTCCAAGGTAGTGGGTTGCAGTTGCCTCTTACCTTCCTGAAAGGACATCTGCAAGGACTCTGTGGACGTGCTAATGGAACTCCTCTTAACAGCTTCTAAAGAGGTACCCAATGCAGGAAGAGAACCAGGCACTGAACGGACCTCCTTGCAGTAGTAAAAGTCTTTGGTATACTGGCCAGACATTCAGGTTGCCTAGGTGGGGAATCCCTCAGGAATATTGTAACATGGGAATAGAAGGACATCACCCTGATTTAAGCAGACAAGCATTTCTTGTTTAAGTCCTAACCTGTCGCCCAGGTGGCTGAAATAGGCACCCACATCACCAGAGGGACATTCTAATACTTACTCATGCAATTGCATGCTACTACACATATACCAGTGAAGGCTACCATTACTGAATTGGAAGCCAAACTTTTATCCTCTATTTTTTGGCTACGTTTGGTGCTTTGCAAGCTTCCTTGTGCATGGTGGTAACAGCCAAATGGAATCTCCTTTCTCTCCCTCCAGCAGATGTTAGCAATAATCGACCACAGATTCCTATGCCCCTCTTCCAAGGCTCTTCCAGCACCCATGCTACTAATCAAACCTGGGTCATCTAGGTCATACTTGGTTTATCCCTATATGCCACATAGCCATGATTTTAAAGTACAAAACTGTAGCCATGCCAAATGCACGAAATGTGCTTCTCAGGGCAGCAAAGGATAACTGCTGCAACATCAACACTATTCACAAACAGTAACTTCACAGAAATGTTGTCAACAAATTATCAGCAGGCAGCCCCAACAGCAGGAAACAGACACCTTTAAAAGTACTGTTTTAGAAATCAGTATTACTTCCAAGTCCAAGGCTAAATGAAGTGATAGAGATAATAAATTTATTATACTGCAGTCCATGTAAGTCCTGAACCACTCATCATCAAGAAGTAATTATAATAAATTTGGCAATGATCAACTAGAATGGTCACATAGTGACTACTGTCCGTCTTCTCTTACTGAACTTGAAAAATTGCAAACTCTCTGCTCTTTTAACTGTTATGCTTCTCCTATTTACAAGGAAACCACATATTTTCCATATTCCAAAGTACTGACTAATCTGCTGCTTACATGCCAGATTGCAATGATATTCACACTTTATTTAAAAACACTCTTCTCCCTGTCCGAAATTCTCTCCCTCTCTCTCTCTCTCCAATTAAAGCTGCCTTCTCTGGGGATCTCTGTTTATGACTCACATAAGATCTCAAACAAATGCATGCTACTTACAAGTATAGGCGTCTCCTATTATATCACATTCATACCTCAGCCAAGAAAAGTACAGTTGTAAAAGTAAGATTAAATGTTCTAGTAGATCACTGCTGCAGTAGCATAAGCTATTTGAGGTCATTTCCTTTTGACTGGGCAGCTTTCAAAGCCTGAGGGCACCTTCCACATGCTTGAACTGTTAGGAGCTCCATATAAAGATAGTCATAGGGAACATATCTTCAAAGCATTTTTTGTCTAGAAATGGAGAAAAAAGCCTTGAAAAAAAACAATAGAAGAAAATAAACCCAACAGAAAACTATATAGAAAAAAGGTGTACACATCTGCAGCCTGGCAACACAAAAGGAAAAAAAAAATAAAAAAGGGGTCTGGATGGAGTTTTGGCTTCTGCTACAGTAACCTATGAACATCTACTGTTAAGGTAAGTCTACTTACACAAATGTATTACGTTCAACATATAGATCACTGTTGCAGTAGTTTAAGCTATTTTGGTAGATTATCAGAACTTAGAAACTAGGGAGGGAGGTGACAAATAAATTAAGACTCCGGGAGCCCCTGGAGAATGATACTAGCAAAGCCTGATATGGACCTGTAAAAGCAATCCAGTTTATATTGCTTTGTAAAGGTATTTACAGAGCACTAACTGCCTCTAGAATACTTCTAGAGGCCATTCCTTTACAGAAAGGCACTGAAGAAGCCAAAGACCTTGTGGAGTGGGCCTTCACACTCTCAGGAAGCAGCTTATCTCAGAGTACAAGATGCTCCTCCTGGAAAGAAGTCTAATTTGACAGTGGCATGTCTTTTCCTCTTACCTTCACAGGAAAAACAGCTGATCAGCTTTCCTGAAGGTCTAGGTTTTGTCTAGCTAGTTATCCCAGCTGCCTGTGAACATCCAGTGTAAGAAAATATTTTCTCCCTTGTTCTTGAGTACAGGAGAAAAGGCAGATAGAATCATAGTCTAGCTTAAAGTAAACTTTAAATGTACATTTTTAACATTGGAAACTGGAATGCAGGAGGTTAACTTTAGAAAAATAGCTGAAATTAAATTACATTATGGCTACGCAATAAAAGATGGTATCTTTCATTCTCAATGCAGCAAGGAGACACAATATCTAAAACTAGGCAGCTTTCTGTATTGTCTCTAAGGTAAAATAGTTACAATCTTGAAATGTGAAGGAGTGTAATTGTTTTATGACTTCCAGTATCTGCCAAAGATCTGAGCTTTATGAATTTTCACAGGTAGCTGCTAAATACTGTCAGCTTCCAGCCAGTGGGGGTTTCACCTGGGATAGTGTCAGATGACAAGACATGATGTAATTCTGCAAGCTATCCCAGCAGTAATATTAGAGATATTAATTTGAAAACTCTTTTAGAGAGACACAACGTTCTGTATTCTGTCTTGGACCTGGCAACAACAGGAACCATTCACCACACATCTGCCTTGCTCTGATCATGTAAGTTTCTAGGGAATAGTAAAATTCTCTTAGATGGGACTGTGGTGGTGATGCTGCGGTAGCATTGTCACCTCACTGTAAGACGCTGTCCGGTTCGATTCTCAGCTTGAGTGTCTTCTGCGTGAAGACATGCGTGAATGGGCGTACCTTCGTTGAAGGTTGTGCGTCAGGGCTGGCAACTCGGCACGTAAAAATCAACTGCCAATCATTAGCAGACTGGAGTTCCGCTGTGGCGACCCCTAACCGGGAAAAGCCGAAAAGACAGTAAAATTCTCTTAGATACAGTCAGGAATATAGCAAAGCTTAGTTTAAATATTTTTCTTTATTTATTTGAGACTGTCCTGCAATGTTGTTTTAAATATTTTGTGTAATTTTCCACTCTGATGTCACTGTGAATACATACAGAATATTTTCATTTTCTTTTATTATTTATTATTACATATATTTAAACATTTCATTGTAGCTGATCTGTCTAGAGATATTTAAGTTTTGAGAGTACTTGCATATTTGGTGACACTGTGTGGGTCACTCCTAATGGCCTTGCTCTTGGTCAAACTACCATTTGTATTAATATTACATAGTAAGATTGGACACCCTTTGTTAAGGGCCTTAAAGTAGCTGATAAGGAGTTGGCTGGTGGCAGTGATAACTACCTTATAGTGTGGGCAAAAAGGGGCATAGCTAGTAAACCCGTGCCAGCCTTTCCCAGGTGTGTGTGTGTGTGTGTGTGTGTGTGTGTGTGTGTGTAAATTAAACCTCAGTGTGTGTGTGCGCGTGTGTGTGTGTGTGTGTGTGTGTGTGTGTGTCAGCTACTTGGGCAGAGACAAGAAGCATTGGTTGGACAGAAAGGGTGCTGGAGGCCTTGGCTTGGCCACTAAAATGAGATCTTCACCTTACAGCTGTGCCAGTGGGGAGTCTTACTGGGGATCTAGAGAAACCAGTCCCGGACTGACTGTGGTCTCTTTGTGCTCTTAAGGGAAATTGCACATGAAGAGAGTTGCATCTGGCAATACTATGGGTGTACTTGCTATCCACCCAGTGTACGTCCCCCACTGTTGCCAGTGGTGAGGATTGAGGCTCCTTAATTACTGGTCCAGTGGTGTGTCATCACACTTACCACAACAGTAGATGTTCAAATGATCACTGCTGCAGCAGCCTTAGCCATATGGGTTACAGCCTGCCATAGATATAACAGCCAGCCAGCTTCCAAAGCTTTCAGTGCAACTTCTACATGTCCAAACTGTCAGGTAGGTCAAGATGAGCTGAGTAAAATACAAGTTTGGGCGCCAAGCCTTTCAGAGATTTCCTGCTAAGAGAGAGAGAGAGAGAGAGAGAAAGAGAGGCCGAGCCCAAAAAGTACAATGCTGCAAACAACCAAAAATAAATGTCCACACCCTAGCATAAAAATCTCACCAAAAACAAGGGGGATGGACAGCGGTAACAGCTACTGCAACAGTGATCATTTGAACATCTACTGTTACAGTACGTTTTCTTAAACAGCTGTACTATGTTCATCATATTCATCACTGCTGCAATAGCCTTAGCTATACAGGTAGATTTTCCTAGCTTACTACATTTGGGACATGGAAGGAAAACAGTCCAGGAGCCCCTGGAGAATGGTCCTACCTGGACCTAGAGAAGGAATCAAGCATATAGTGATTTGTAAAAGTATGTACAGAGGATCAAGAAGCAGCTTCTAGAATCCATCTCTTTTAAAAAAGCCATAGATGAAGCTAAGGTCCAGGCAGAATGGGCCTAGACCATGCTTGGAATAGTTTTGTTATTGTAAGTATAACAAAAGGTAATAGCCTTAGACAACCATTTGGAAATGTCTACTTTGACACAGGTTGCCTCTTCTCAACCTTCACAAGAAATGAACAATTGATCCAAAGCTCTGAAAGACTTAGTTAGTTAAAGATAGCACCTGAGTTGTCTGTCATCAGAGGTATGGAGTAGCATTTCTCCCTCATTTTTAAGTTCATTAAAGAAAACAGAGTAAAGAATAGTGTGGCTTAAAGCAAACTCAGATGTCACTTCAAGCATAAAAGGATGAGTTGTTAAAGAAACCCAGTCCCAGTGGAAAATGAGATACAGGTGACTCATTGTAAGAGTTTGTACTCAGATATTCTTCTTGCAGTGGTCAGAACAATCAGTAAAACTCTTTTCCATGTTAAGAACTTCAATCCATCCAGGTTAGCTGGTACAAATCCAACAAGTATCTACCTATGAACCTATGAAGTATTAGTTCTAACACAAAATTAAGATCCTAAGGAGGAGACAGGGGTTTACTTGGAGGCCTCTTGAGCAAAAGCCCTTTTAAAAACATTTTGATATGAAAATGAAGGATCCATGAGCAGACATGCTGAAACAGTTGATAAATGAACTTTGACAGAGGAATAAGAAAACCCATAAGTATCTCATAAAAATATTGTAAAACCAGAAAACAACTAGACCTGAATGGGTGCTGGCTAAGTTGCTGTCAACAACCTAAAAACCTTTTCCATTTGCTAATATATGATTTTCTAGTAGCAAGCTGTCTTGCCTTCATTAGCACTTGCTGCACAGCCTCAGTAAGCAGGTGCCTAACAGAAATGAAGACCTTATCATCCAGGCAGTCAACTGAAACTGACTGATGTCAAAGCGTATCAAACACCTCTGTTCTTGTGTGAGTAGATTCAGTCTGTGAGGAAGCTTGTGATAATTGGCCATTTCCAAAAGAAGTGAGGACCACAGCTGCTTGAACCAGAAGGGAGTCCTTATAATGATCTTGGGGGATTCCCTCTGAATTTTCTTACGTACCCTGGATATTTGTGTAAAGTGCAGAAAATCATAAAAGAAAATTTCTGTCCAAGGAAAAGAAAGGCATCTGTCTTCCAGGCCTTCTTGCATGGAGCTCTAGAACAGAATCTTGCCAGTTTGATTGTTCAGGCAGAAGGCAAAGAGTTCTACTTGAGGAACTCCCCACAGATGAATAAAATTTTGAAACATCTCCTGATCTAGTTTCCATTCATGAGGGTCTGCCCTAGTCCTGCTCAGCTTACCTGCCAAACAATTTTACTTGGATGGAATGTAGGATGCCTGTAGAGTACATTGCGCTGTGAAGTTACATCCCAAGCTAACATGGCTAGTCTGCAAATGGGGGGGGGGTATGACCTGGTCCCCGCTCCCCACCTCCGCTTGTTGCTGAACCACATGACTGTGCTATTGTCTATAACAACCTTAAGAGATCCTGGGGATCAAAGATGACTCACAGAGATGAGTGCCTTAATCAGAGCAAGTATCTCTTGGATATTTATGTGCTTGCATCTGTCTTTGGTGTCCCACACACCCCGCATTTGTGGTGACTGACTGCTTTGGAATAGGAAGGGAGAAAGGCAGATCTGGATTTAAGGTTATCTGTTGCCTCCACCAAATTATTTCTTTTGTGACAAACCCCAGCACTGGTATTTGAAAAGCAAAGGGTGTTGCTGCTTGGACCACAAAGACTTCAGATATCACTGCATGTTTCTCATGTGGAGTCTTGTCAGGGGCATCATAGAAGCTATGAGACCCAAAAGCCTGAGGTATTCTCATATAGTGACCGAAGTATGAGTGGAAAACCTTAGAAACAACTCTAGATATACATATAGTGGAAGAAAAGCTCTTTCAACTGAGGTGTCTAGCTGACACCTCAGGAACACAATCCTATGTGAAGGAGTCAAGGAAGACTTTTGAATGTTCTTGTGGAATCCCAGCCTATGTAAGAGACTTCTAACCCAAGAGAGAGATTCTGGACACTTTAAAAAATACTCTGTAAAAATAAGCAGGTCATCTAAATATGGAATAATGCGGATATCCTGTATTCTACAATGAGCTACAACTGGAGCTAGACACTATGTGAACATTCTTGGGGCAGTGTATAGCCCATATGGTAAGGCAGAGAACTGATAATATGATCCAGACACACAAAACCTTAAGAAACATCTGAAGTCTGGATGAACAGGGGTGTGATGACAAACATCTTTTTAGGAAACTTAGAGGCAGAAGAGGTAACAGGCTCTGAAGTGACATTTTGAATTTGGGTACTATCACAAACAGTTTTAAGAAAGAAAAAGAGATCCAGAACGGGTCTCCATACATTTTCTTTCTTTGGCAATAAGAACATCCTTGAATACACACCCCTGGAGGAATTGGTTCTATCACTCATTGGGGCAGCAAGTGATGAAGGACAGGTGTAAAGAAGACAGGCTGATCTTGAGAATGAGGAATGACATCCTGGAAAACAGGAATTGCCTCCCACTGCCATCTGTAACCTAGAAGAATGATCTTCAGAAGCCATTTGTTTGAAACTATCTGTTGCCAAAGAGAAAAATGGAGAGTCAGACTTTCTGGAAGAAAAAAAGGAGCCAGGGTGAGTGGGGGTCACAAGGTCTCTTGAATAGTCATTCTGACTTGTTGGACTGTCCTTGGTTTTGGGAGGTTAGAGGCTTCTTTTTTGAATCAACTTACTATTTCCTGTTAAACATCTGTTTACTTGTATTTTGTTGAGATTGTTTTTTCTTTTTGCCGAAACTGAATAGAGTTCGAGTCCCTTAGAAAATTTGGAAAAGGAGGGCTGATCAGCTTACCCCTTTTGTCACACTTTTAATCACCTCTGCAACAGAGGGGCCAAAAACTAAACCTCTATCCAAACGGGAAGTTAAAATCTCATTTTTATCATCATCTGGGAGGTTCTGAGACTGCAGAAATGCAAACCTTCTCGAAACTATACCAGTGACCATACCTCTGGAAGAAGTATCAGAGTTATACACACCCTGCAAACAATAAGTAGTGACCAATGCAATAAAATAAATTATTTAAAGCATATTTTTCCATACAAGAAGATACTGCAAATAAAACATACCTCATGCTTTCATAATTAGAACAAACTTTAACATATGAGCTTGACAATTCAAAATTTTGAAAATCAAATTTGCAGAAGTATACACTTTTCTCCTATACTTATCAATAATATTCGCATCCTTATCAGAAAGAGTAGGACTGGAATTAACTAAATATTTATCAGTAGAAGGCTCAACTAAAGCTATAACTTTAGGTTTGGGAAGAGCATAAACTTTATACATCATATATTGCCTTTATAGGGGTAGCTGGCTATCAGGAAAATTGAAGACAGTAATACACATCCTCCAATGCAGACAGAACAGGTGTAATGGGTGTAGGCTGCGGAAATTTATTCTGTAACAACTTGTACTTCTTTCTGAAGGATTGACAAACCTCTGTGTTCTCACACTGAAAACACTGACACATTCTAGCAATAGTCTCAGAGAAAGAGAACCCCCCACCCCCCGGAATCAGAAACTGAGCTCTCCTCTGAGTCTGAATCAGAAATCTGAAGAGAAGCCCTTTATCAGTCTCTTCATCTTCCTGTTCAGATTTAGAATCTTGAATCTTTCCATAAAAAGAGGTATCCCTCTTTTTTATTAGAAACCACTTTACAAGACTCAATAGCGTGAAATAAACCCTGAGCCAGACCTAGTAAACTACTCCTGTCTAAGGAAATTAGAGAAGGAGAGGGCACATACTTAATCTTTTATTTCTTTTTGACATGAAAAATGAGGCCAACTGTTGCTACTAATGGGTAGCAACAGCTTCCTCAGGGATGGGCACTGCGTTCTGATGCAACAAGGAAGTCTTCCCCATTCCCTCTCCCAGGACTGAAAAGTGTGGCTCCCTGCTGCTCACTGAGGGGACCCAATCACCTACAGAGGAAGTGGCTAACCGTGGTCCATAGTGGTTGTAGGTGCTACAACATAGGGATCCATGGTAAAAGATGAGTGGTCTGAAGTACAATAAATGGGCACAGCAGAGTCACCCACCTGCAGCTGAATTAAATTGCTAGCCTGCTATGGTGGCAAAAGTTGTTTTCTCTGACAATGGGACTTGCAGTTTTTCCCACGGTCAAGCTGAAAATGGTGCATCTTTCCTGCAGAAAACAAGCAGCAAATGCCCGTAAAAACCACAAGTCTTTTAAAAGTCACTTTTTTCATAGAAAAAAACACAGTGAAAAGCACTTTAAAACATTTTGCCAGCTCCCCAGAAGGCAAAAGAAAGACAATTTCTCCAGAGAAAAATGGATTTTGGTTACTTTACACAACTTCTAAACTCACAGGAAAAATCAGCACTCCTGTTTCAAAGTACAGTGCAGTCTCGTGATAGTCTGTTAAAACAAAAAAAACTATTCACTTTAAAATAACTTTCCTTAAGAGGAAAGTGATAAAACACAAACAATATTAAAAAAATGGAAGGTCTTTCTATAAAGGAACTTACCTGCCCAGCAATGGAACAGCACCAAGCTGACCTTCTAACCACAAAAGCGTTGGAGGTCCACAATTTTTGGAGGCAATAAAGCTCTGAAGGGCTCATTGCCCAAACTTGTCTTTTAGTCAGTTCAGCTCAAGCTGCCTGACAGTTTGGGCATGTGGAAGGTGCCCTGAAGTTTTAGAAGCTGGCTGGGAGTTATAGTCTTGGCAAGCTATAACCCATATAGGTAAGGCTACTGCAGCAGTGATCAATATGATAAACATTCTCAATTCAGCCTTAAGAGATGGCTGAAATGGAAAAAATTAAGATCTCAAACAGGAGCCACCTGTGTCCTAGCTGGATGGATATGGACATCCCATTCAAAACCTGTCTACCTTGAGTACATTAGAAAGGGGGGGGCAAAGAGTAGACCGGCAGAAATGGCTGACAAAAACATCCTGATAGGGAATAAAAAAAGGGCAGAGGACAGTAACTCTCACAAATAATCAAGAACCAGAAGCAGCCAAGCCTGAAGTGGGTCCTGGTTCCATTTCTGGCACCAATTAGAAAATCTTTTCTACGTGTGCGTGTGTGTGTGTGTGTGTGTGTGTGTGTGTGTGTGTGTGTGTGTGTATATATATATATATATATATATATATATATATATATATATATATAAAACACATACATATATACATACACGCACATGATTTCCTAGTTACAGGTGCACATCCTCAGTAAAAAAAAAAAAGTTGCATAAAAGGTATAACAATTCTATCATCTAGCCCAGAGTCTCCTTTGGAGTTGTCTTTTTGGGACAGAGTAGCCAGAATGATAGAATACTTTAAGTGGGAGTCTTCTCAGGAGTCTGATATCAAGAAGAGGTTGCCTGGACCAGGAAGTCACCACTACAATTTTTGAAGTGCCTTTCTGGATCTTTAAAAGAGCCCTGGATATTAATGGAAAATATGTTAAAAGCATACAAGAATATTCTTGTCTATGAGAATGCAAAGGCATCTGTCTTCCAGTCCTGTTTGCAATGAGTCTTGGAGCATATTTCTTCAGTTATCTGTTCTGAGAGGAGGCTAAAAGATCTACCTGAAGTGTTCCACACAGCTGGATCACTTCTTGGAAGATTCCTGGATGAATTTTCCATTCCTGGGGGTCTATCCTGATCTTGCTAAGGTTGTCTATGATACATTTTATTTTGACAGAATGTATGAAGCCCAAATAGTTAAATGAGCTGAGCTGCATCTCCTAGGCTATCACAACATGGCTGTAAAGTGGGTAAGATCTGGTACCTTCTTGTTTGTTTCTGTACCACATCATTGTGTTGTCATTCCTATAAATGTGTGTGTAAAGTGGGTAAGATCTGGTACCTTCTTGTTTGTTTCTGTACCACATCATTATGTTGTCATTCCTATAAATTTGTGAAATCCTGAGGATCACAGATGAGCTAAGGCTTTCATCTCTCTATGATCACAGATGAGCTAAGCTTTCATCTCTCCAACATCTCACTGGCATATATGTGCTTCTGTCTAATAGGTCCACAGAGGAAGCACTTTTACCCCTTTGGAAACCACTCCTCAAGCTAGGTCTAATGCATCTGTAGTAATCAACCGGGGGGTGGTCGGAAGAGAAAATGAGAGACCTGGATTATAAGTGATTTGATCTATCCACCACAGACTCTCCCTCTTTACAAACTGCAGAACTTTGATATGAAGGATGAAAGGAGATGCACAGTCTGGACTGATGTGAGGACAACTGGATATTCCTCATGTGGAGTCTGGCCACAGGGAGCATGAAAATCATTGACGTAAAACACCCCAAAATCCTGAGATATCCCCTTGCAGATTCTAGGTTCTGATTGAAGAAATACAGAAAGAACTGCTGAAACATCTCTACTTTTTTCTGGAGAAAAAAAGCTCTTCCTAGGGCAGAATCGAACAGATATCCCAAGAATACAATTCTTTGACAAGGGATAAGAAAAACAGAAGATTTTTGATAGTTGATTTGAAAACCCAAACTGAGTTGAACATTCTGCATAACTGCTAAAGACTCTTGACAGCTGGAAAGAGAGTCTGCAAATGTAAAACAAGTGTCCAAATATGGAGAGATGTGAATTCCATGAAGTCTGCAATAAGCAATGACACATTGTAAAGCAGTCAAAGCAATTCTTACAATGGGAATGTGATGATGGGCATCCTTTAAATCAAATTTTACAATGAAAGCTAAAGGAGGAAACAGAGGTAAAAGGAACTGAAAGGATAACATTTTGAACTTCAAAATCTGTCAGCCTTCTGATTACAGATCTGAAAGTAACACCTCTGGCAGAAGAACCAGCAGCATCATAACCACACTTTAAAAAAATGCCTAATAACATGAGAAATAGCTGTCAATGAGGTATTCAAAGATTTTTTTTTACCTCAGGAGGAGGAGGGTCAATTAACTTTTGCAAGTTCGGAAAAAAAATGATACCAAATGCTTCAACATATGTGTTTGACCCTTAAAAATCCTGAAATGTAAAGTAGCAGAAGAGTATAATTTATTCCATAATTTGTCAAAAGCCTTCCCATCATTGCCAGAAGGAATGGAGTTAGCAGCACTTTTACAGACACTTGTTCTCAATCTGTTGGAGGTAAAAGAAACAAATAGCTGAATGTCCCTCCAGAAAGCCTCTGTTCTATGGAGAAAGAATCTGTGTTGCTTGTGAATGTCCAAGGTCTTCAACAGTACTCCCCTTTGTTGGATGATTTGTGGATAAGACTGGGCAGTTTATATGCTAGTTGAGATTAAACTCAGATGCTACCTCCAGGAAAAAGGGCTGGGTTGGTTCTCAGGTTAACTTTGTCTTTGTGAGAGATTACGTAAGAAGACATAGATGATAAGGCATGTAAAATGAAAAAAGAGATGTCAAGGGATGTAGTTCTGCAACTTGTCTGGCTAAGGTAATTGCCACCTGAAAAAGATTTTTAACATGATAAAAACTATAAGCCTGCAGATGACGCTGGTTCAAATGGAGGTTTTGTTAGAGTTTCTAGAACTGGAATGAGATCCCATGGAGCAGCATGATATTTTACCGGTGGACAAAGAAATATTCCAATGAGAAAAGCCTTGGACAGTTTATGTGATTCCAGAGTGGTATTTCGGTATCCAGGATGACAATTTGAAATAAAAGCTTGCTGTACTTTAATGGTAGACTAACTGAAACCTGCAATGTACAAAGGAGAAAGGAACTGTGGCATATCACACAAAAGAATAAAGGTCCAACCCTTAACCTATGGCCAAAATATAAAAATGCTTCCATTTACTTTTATGATTTTTTTGGGTAGATTGCCTCTGAGAAGCAGACAGAATGTGGACAACTTTTTGAATAAGGAGAGACTGCTTGGCCATTAAGGGAGCTGGATAAACCTTGTGGTCAGTTTGGTATTGAGAATGTCCACATGAGGCTGTCTGGATGGTTGAGACAGAAGACCCAGCTGTGTATCTACAAGCAATGGGGACAGAGCAGGGAAAACCACACATGTCTGGACCAGTATGGGGTATTGAAGATCATTTTTGTACTGCAGGTTGAGGCCTTTTCAGAAACTTTGGGATTAGGGGAATTGGAGGGAAGGCATAAGGAAGACTGGGAGCACCTGACAACCTAGCATGTCCCTTGGGTAAAATAGCTTCTGCAGTTGGCATTGGAGGGAGAGGCAAACAAGTTGCAGTAAGGCTGTTTCCCAGTGCCTGAATATCTGCTGGGCTACTACTAGACTGAAGGACCACTCATGAGACACAAAGACTGAGCTGTTTTGCCTGTCCTTTATCCAGCTGGCTTTCCCTGGTATGTGCATTTCTACCAGAAAGCAACCCGGCTCTTATGTCCACTGCCACACTCTTATGGCCTCTCTGCAGACAGGGCAGATCTTGGCCCCCCTGCTTGTTTATATACCATACCACAGAAATGTTGTCAGACAGTATAGGTACCACTCCTGGTGGTGAGATATTTTGAAATTACTGCAGCACTGACAGAAATGCTCATCTCCAAGATGTTGATGTGAAGACTGGTTTCTAAGCATTTCCAAGTTCCTTGACCATCTTCCCCTCGAAATGCACCCTACCACTGAGGGGGCATCCCTGGTCACAACTGCTGATGGGTGGGTGCGTGTGTGTAAAGAATGGCCTTTCCACAATCATGTCTAATGAAGTCAGCCACCAGTTTGAGGGAATCCTACAGGGGGAATCTGACAGTTGTGATCACTGAGTGGAAAGCTTCCTCTGAAGAATCCTTATGTGAAAACAAACAAATGGGACCATGGGTTTGAGGCAACCATGAGACCTGACTCAAAGCCGTGAGAAAGAATAGTTGTGTAAGAACTTACCATAACCATAGATATCCTTCTATTCCATGTTCCAGTATTCATAACCTTAGGGAGTTGCTGCCTGCAGCACCCGACATCTGGCCAGTATACCAAAGTCTTTAGAAATGACGTTGCATGCAGGGGGCCATAAACTGACGTAGGCTATTACCTGTGACGTCTGCAAGTACCCAACTCAGAACTGGCTGCCGCACAGACAGAGACCCCAGGAGCAGGAGGAGAGAAACAAAGCATAAACCTCCCAGACACACAAAATAAAGAAGTTATGTCCTTACCATAACGTTCCATGTGGAGTGTTCATCTCGCCTTGGTTATTACACATGGGTTCGGAGCCGAACCTCGGCGCCGTGCCGCTGCAAGCTCTGCATCGAGAAGAAGCTCGAGATCACCTATTACCCACAATCCCCCTCTGCCTTTACCTCAGATCTAGTTTGCAAGCAAACCAGACACAGAGAGCACACACATACTAAAATTTATCTAATGATGAACATATCTATATACATATATATATATATATATATATATATATATATACATACCTACACAAGTGTATCATACAATACAACTAATGCAACAGCAGAAGGAGAATACTCCAGACCAGGCACCATATCGAACGTTCTTCCTAAGGGTGGGAAGGGTGGGAGTGTGGACAAGGAGATGAACACTCCACATGGAACATTATGGTAAGGACATAACTTCTTTATGTGAGAGTGTTCAATCTCGCCTTTGTTCTTACACATGGGTAGCGTCCCTAGCTCCATGATCCTGAGGAACTCAAGGGAGAACGTTCTTGAGCACAGTGGAACCAAAGGTTGCCCTATCCCTAGAAACCCTGTCCACTTTGTAATGAGAGATAAATGTATGTGGTTTAGCCCAAGTAGCAGCCGCACAGATCGTATCTAATGGTAAGCGAGCTGCATGAGCTAAGGATGTAGACACTGATCTGGTAGAATGTCCTTTGGGTTTGACTGATAACGTTTGATTAGAAGCCTCATAAACGTATGTGATACAATCAGTTAGCCATTTGGAAAGAGTTCGTTTCGTGACTGCTGAACCTTTCCTGCTGTCCGCAAAAGCTACAAACAGCTGGTCAGATTTCCTGTGATCTTTTGTTCTATCCAAATAAAATCTGAGTTGTCTATGAACATCCAATTTGTGCAACATATACTCCAATTTATTAGAGTGGTTTTTGAAGAAGGTGGGTAATTCAATGGACTGATTAATATTATTAGTAGAGCAAACTTTGGGGAGAAAGGATGGATTAGTCCGAAGGGATACTCTGTCAGAGTGGAAAATTAAATAAGGGTGTTTAATAGAGAGGGCTTGAAGCTCAGATACTCTCCTAGCGGATGTAATGGCCACTAGGAAAAGAGTTTTCCATGACAAAAATTTCAATGGGCAATTTGAGGCTGGTTCAAAGGGGGGCAACATTAATTTAGAAAGCAAAAGATTCAAATTCCACGGTGATGCAGGACTTCTGACTGGTGGTCTGATATGAAAGGACCCTTTTAAAAAGGCTTTACAAAGTCTGTGAGCCATAATAGGCGCACCACATTCTTCCACATGATAGTTAGAAATGGCAGCTAACTGCACTCTTAAAGTAGCAGGAGAGGCTCCTTCGTGAAATAATTCTGTCAAGAACTCCAATATCTTGTTCAACGGAGCTAAAACAGGATCCAAATGATGTGAATCAGCCCAGAAGACGAAACGTTTCCATTTACTGGTGTAGGTCTTTGTAGTGGAAGCTTTATGAGAAGCCACTAAGATATTTTGAACCGCTGGTGTTAGGGAATCAGACCTGGCTAGAGGGAAGCGAGCAGCCAAGCTGCTAGATGGAGTGATTCGAGAGATGGGTGAGGGACTCCTGACGAGTGGGTCAGTAGATCCGGCTCTGGGTCCAGCATCCAAGGTCCCCGAATGCGGTGATGCAATAGAAAGGGGAACCAAATCTGACGAGGCCAGAATGGGGCAATGAGGATAATAGTCCTCTGAAGGTTGTTGGCTTTCTGCAGAAACTTTGCAATCAGGGGAAATGGAGGAAAAGCATAAAGGAGACCCGGGGGCCAATCGTGCACCAGCGCGTCTCTGGGGACTTCCCCTGGAGGGGGCAATAGGGCAAAGTAGCTCCTGCATTTGGCGTTCATTGGAGACGCAAACAGATCGCAGGAAGGCTGGCCCCACTTGCGAAATATCATGCTCGCAATTGACTGTTTCAGAGACCACTCGTGAGGCAGCAATATTGCTCTGCTTAGCCTGTCGGCTATGACGTTGGATGACCCCGGGATATGCGTTGCGATCAGAAAGCGACCCGTGGACTCCGCCCATTGCCAAATTCTCATGGCCTCTCTGCATAGTTGATAAGACCTGGTTCCCCCTTGCTTGTTTATGTACCAGACTACGGACATGTTGTCCGTCTGAACTGCAATAGTCCCTAGAGGAAGAAGGGGAGCAAAGTGTTGCAACGCTAAAAACACTGCCCTCAACTCCAGAACATTTATGTGCAGATTGTACTCCAGATTGGTCCATTCGCCTTGGACTGTCTGCCACTGAAAGATGCCCCCCCACCCTATCAGGGAAGCGTCCGTGGTTATCGTCGCTGACGGGTAGCACAAATGGTCTGCCGCTGGACAGGTTGCAAGTCTGTAGCCACCAAGTTAGGTGTGACTTGCATGTTTTTGTTATCAAAATTTCGTGAGTCAGAGGAAGTTGTTGGAATGACCATTGTGCAAACAGGAGCCATTGTAGAACTCTCATGTGCAGTCTTCCCAGTGGTATCGCAATGAGAGAAGCTGCCATGAGACCCAATACTTTCAGAACCAGCTTTGCCGGGGACTTTCTGGACGACAGCAGGAGAGAAATGTTGTTTTGAAGTGCTACTATCCTTTCTGTAGGAAGCCTTAGAACCAATTTATGCGTATCTAATTCCGCTCCTATGAATAAGATATGCTGTGATGGCTGTAGTAAAGATTTTTCGAAATTTACGGAAATTCCGAGGTGAATACAAAGTTGTAGGGTGTAATCCCTGGCCTGTATCAGTTGACGCCTGGTGGTGGCAGACAGGAGCCAGTCGTCCAGATACGGAAACACCTGGAATCCAAGGCGTCTCAGATGAGACGCTACCACTGCCATGCATTTGGTGAAAACCCTGGGGGCTGAGGTCAGACCAAAGGGCAGGGCCCGAAACTGATAGTGACTGGCTCCCAGCCAGAAGCGCAAATGATCCCTGGACGCCCTGGCCATCTTGATGTGGTAGTATGCGTCCTTCAGATCTATTGAGCACATCCAGTCGTCCTTCTGTAAAAATGGAAGGATCGATTGAAGCGTGACCATTCGAACTTTTCCTTCTTGACAAAGGTGTTGAGGTTGCTTAGGTCCAGAATCGCCTCCAGTCCCCTGTCTTCTTTGGAACTAAAAAGAACCTTGAGTAAGTTCGAATCCTATTTGGTCCACTGGGACTGGTTGGATGACTCTTTTTCTAGCAGCTTTGAAATTTCTGTAGCTGCTGGGTTTCAGATGGGGTGGTACATCTGGGAGTTTTCTTTGGAATGGGGGTGGATAGGAATGGTATTTTGTAACCTCTGGTAACAACGCTTTTTACCCAGTTGTCTGAAGTAATGTTTTGTCAGGCCTGAGGGTATAAAGCTAGCGACCCCGACTGCCTCCAGAGCAGGACAGTCGGGCCTCCTCTCAGGAGTGCTGAAAAGGTTTACCAGGGGGAGGATCCCTGTCACCTTGGTTTTGCGGACCCCCTCTGCTGCCAGGGGCGTCTTCCACCTCTGCCCCTCCTCTGCCTCTAGAGGGCATCACCCTGTGTGCTTGGGAAAGATCCTTGGGGTTTTCAAACCACATTTTCCACCACGTTGCCCTTTGGGGTACGGTCTGGAAGGGTGGAAAACGGACTCCGACAGCAGACAGAGTCTTTCCCTCCTGTTCACACCGGTAAGGGTCTCCTTTACTTTAGGGCCAAAAGTGTGGCACCATCAAAGGCGTTAGTAAAGGAAGACTTGAAGGCTTCCATAAGCGAACATAAGCGCATCCAGGATTGCCTACGAAGAGCAATCGCTGAAGCCTGCCCTACTCGATCCCTCGGCTGCGTATGATATCAGCCTCATGGATGAGTTAACAATGGATGTGAGGGTATTTAGATGAGCTGAAACCTTCTCCGAGACAGCAGCATCTGTAGTACCCTGGAGGGTATCTCCCAACTCTTTGATTAGATCCCTCTGTAAGCGTGTAAAATGGGTCAAATAGTTCAGGGAACGCATAGAGAAAGCCGCTGAACTAAAAATGCGCTTCCCGTATCTGTCCATAGTCCTAGAGTCTCTGTTAGGCGGA
The DNA here is from genome assembly GCF_019279795.1 of Protopterus annectens. Classification (NCBI taxonomy): domain Eukaryota; kingdom Metazoa; phylum Chordata; order Ceratodontiformes; family Protopteridae; genus Protopterus; species Protopterus annectens. The sequence goes on along the minus strand of NC_056745.1, from coordinate 162,856,366 downwards.
TGGACAGATGAGGAAGATTCCGACAGCTCCTTTTTCGTGGCCGCTGCCACCACCATGGCGTCTACTGGAACTCCTTTAGTGAGATAAGCCTTGTCCTGGGGTGCCGTGATGTACTTATTAGGCTTCCTAGGGACTGGTTCCACCGTGTCAGGAGTCTCCCACGCCCTTCGAGCAATCAGCTCCATTAACTCATCGAAGGGCGGAGTGACCCAGGAGGAGGAAGGGCGAGCACCAAATGCCTTCAGCAAGACTGACTCATCCTCAGAAGGGGGGAGTGACTGCCAGTCACCTCTCTGTTTTAAGATCTCCAAGATGTCAGAAAAGGAGACATCTTCTGTAGGTGACTTAGGGGACCCTTCTGACTCATCCAAGTCAGTATCGGATGTCAAAGATTCTTGTGGAGAATCTAAGTGTCTCCTCTTACACAATCTTTTCCTAGGGACTTCTTCGTGGGGAGCATCCGAAGAAGCCTCCGAGGAAGAGGGGGCACCCTCCAGGGGTGGCTGAGACACCGGTGCTCGACGCTTGGATGTAGCCGTGGGTGCAGAGGAGGATAACGGTCCTTTATGGGGAGGAGAAGCTGATCCTGCTGAAGTGGTTGTCTGGGTAGACAACACCTTCCTCATGAGGTCGAAGGCCCCCGGGTCCCGAGTCGAGGTATCTCCCGGTTCCGAAGAAATGGGAAGAATCCCCGAAACAGGCACCGAAGGCACCGACCCCGAGGACGGAACCGAGTCGATCCGTGCCGAGGCCCCGAGAGGGAGTGTCGGAACCGAAAAATCGGTCCGACTCTCGGTCCCGGAACCAAGGATGGATCTTCGGCTCCGAGACTCCGGTACCGGATCGGACGGAGTCGAGGTGAACGGGGCAGACCGAGAAAAGGACGGTTCTGGCACCGAGGGCTCCACAATCAGCAGCTCAGCTTCTTCCGGCTCCGACGACTGGACAGGTCTCGGAGGAGGAACAGATGGAGAAAGTGGAAGGCCTTCAAGTCTCGACACCAACTGAGAGGAGACCGAGATGAGCTTGGATAAGACCGTATTCTCCATCAACTTCTGCACCACACGGTCTACATCGGTGTCGGAGAGGGGTCTGGAAGAACGAGTCGAAGGAATCGAAGACGGAGCCGACCTCAAGAGTGTCGGTGGAGGGAGCTCCGTCACCGGTTCCAAGACTCGAGGCTCGGAAACTGCCAACAGTTGAACACTCGGCCCCGAAGTCTGTGGAACCGGTGATACAACTTTACTTGAAGAGCTCGGAGCCAATGACTTGGGCTCCGACGTCTTCGATTCCTTCGAGGACTTGGATGCCTGGTCAGAAGCATCCAAAGCCTCCTGAAAGGAAGGTTTTAACAAACCTCTGTCCATTAATTTCCTGCGTCTATCTGTCATGACCCTCCCACTGAAAGAATGACAAATAGAACAGTCCTCTTGCAAGTGGAGAGGGCCAAGACAGTAGACACAGGAAACATGGTTGTCAGTCACTGACATTTTTTGCCCACACTGGCAACGCTTAAAACCTGATTTGGTCTTTTCAGACATGTCAAGGTAAGTAATACTGTTGTCAAATCCAGAAAAAAAGACAGTCAAGTCCGGTAAAGTTTGTCAATCCAGTAATTAGTCAATCCAGTTAGCAATGTAAAGAGTGAGGTAGGCCCCGAAGAGAAACCTAACTAAGTTTTATAACTTAATGGAACCGAGATTTCCCTATAGTTAACCACACTCACACAAAAACAATATTAAACAGTTTTAAACACTAAAGAACCAGAGAAAAGCAAGAATAAAATTCTAAATCTTATCTGAGGTGCTCGAGCTCGACCCAGTGATGCGAACGCTGCAGCGGCAAACTAGATCTGAGGTAAAGGCAGAGGGGGATTGTGGGTAATAGGTGATCTCGAGCTTCTTCTCGATGCAGAGCTTGCATGCGGCCGGCATGGAGCCGAGGTTCGGCTCCGAACCCATGTGTAAGAACAAAGGCGAGATTGAACACTCTCACATCAGTGGTTAGGGAAAAGAACACAGGTAATAATAATAATAATAATAGCCAAAAAGGGGGTATGTGGGTGGGATTGAATATTGCAACACAGAACAGAACAACATATATGGTTATGATAAGTTCTTACCCAACTATTTTATGTCCTTCCATTCTCATGTTGCAATATTCATAACCTTAGTGTATGACGGCTCTCCAGGAAGTAACATGGAAGGTAGGTTGGGGAGCAGAGTCTACGAGACCCTGCAGGATAGACCTAGCAAACCCTGTTCTAGCCCTGGAGATCAAATCCAATTTGTAATGCTTGGTAAAGGTATGCACATAAGACAAAGTTGCAGCCTCTAGAACAGAAGCGTAATCAACACACTTGAAGAAAGCTGCTGAACTGAAGCTGCTCTGGTGGAATGGGCCTTGACAGATGAACTCAATTGCTTTCCATGAAAGGAATAGCAAAAGGCAATGGCCTTAGAAATCCAAGAGGCAAATGTGTGTGTTTTTGACACTACCTTGCCAAGGGCCCTAGGATGAAATGAGACAGATAGTTGGTCAGACTGTCTGAGGGGTTTTGTCTTGTCTAAGAAGAACCTCAATTGCCTACGAACATCTAAGGAATGCAATGTCCTTTCTGAGGAGTTCTGTGGCTGAGGGTAAAAGACAGGTAAATTAACTGTCTGGTTTAAGGAAATTTCATTAACTACTTTAGGCATGAAAGAAGGGTTAGTTCTGAGACAAACCCTATCTTTATGAAAAATAAGATAGGGAGGAGAAGCCATAAGGGCTTGGACCTCAAAGACCCTCCTGGCAGAAGTAAGGGCCACTAACAAGACTGCTTTCCAAGTACAGAATTTAAGGAAGGATGAATGGGCTGGCTCAAAAGGGGCCAATGTAAGCTTTTCCAGCACAAAGTTGAGGTCCTATGGAGGAGGGATAGGCTTACGAGGAGGTCATATGTGAAGGACCCCTTTCAGAAACAGCTTGACGTCCAACCTGGAAGCCAGAGGTGGAGAAAAGGGAAGGCAAGCAGAAACAGCAGAAAGGTGCACTTTCACTGAGGAATAAGTCAGCCCTGAATCTAGTAACTCACACAGGTAAGAAAGGACCATTGGGACAGAAAAGTACAGTTTTGTACCTACCATAAATGTAGATGTTCGAGGATTCCCTTGCTGCAGTCCTGACAATTGGGTATAGTCCGCGTCCCAGTCGGCCCGAATACCAGAGTATAAGGCTGACGTCGGTCATGGCGCCTTAGACTGACGTCAGTACGTCAGGGTACTAATGCGCATGACCGGCGTCATTTCCTCAGTCTTTTCTTGCCCCAGATGTCAGAAGACCCAAAAAGACAAGTCCCAAAAACAACCTGCACCAAAAAACATGTACAATATATACAGTAATATATACAAAAAATATAAGCATGTAAACTCACCTACACAACCACCCTGAAACACAGAGCGGAAGGAGGGAGGGTATTGGACTGCAGCAAGGGAATCCTCGAACATCTACATTTATGGTAGGTAGACAAGTGTACTGTGTTCTTCGCCCTCCCTTGCTGCAGTCCTGACAATTGGGTAGAATCCCAAAGCAGAGGTAAGGGAGGCTGGCAAATTATAAAGTAGCAGGAGCTGACAACATGCCTTGTAAAACAGCTGTGGCAAAACCAGCTCTAGTCTTAGAGTATATAGGCAGGTGATAATGCCTAGAGAAAGTATGCACTGAACTCCAAGTAGCTGCTTCCAGAATATCCTTAGTTGCCACCCCTTAGAAATGCTGTTGAAGTGGCAGTAGCCCTAGTGGAATGAGGCCTAATCCCAGCTGGAACCTCTTTGCCATGATGGGAATAACAAAATGCAATGCAAAAGCCAATCCACCTAGAAATAGTTTGTTTTGACACAGGCTTGCCCTGTGAACTTAAAGCAAAAGAAACAAGTAACTGCTGAGACTGCCTAAAATCTTTAGTCCTGCTCAAATAATAACGCAATTGCCTGTGTACATCTAAAGTGTGCAAAATCTTTTCCCTTTATTTTGAGGATCTGCAAAAACGTAGGCAAATGAATAGTTTGGTTTAAAGCCACACTAGAAACCACCTTAGGCATAAAGGAAGGATTAGTACGTAATGATACCCTGTCCTTATGGAAAATCAAAAGGGCTCTACTGCCATAAGGGCCTGCAACTCAGACACCCTTCTTGCAGAAGTAATAGCCAACAGAAAAGCAGTCTTCCATGACAAATATTTCAATTCAGCAGTAGCTGCAGGCTCAAAAGGTTGTAGAGTAAGTTTTTCCAACACAAAATTGAGATCCCAAGCAGGAGTAGGAGCTCTACGTGGGGTCTTATATTCTTTGCCCTCTAAGAAACTGCTTGAACAAAGGATGCGAAAACAAAGGTGGGTCACAATCATAGTGAGCTGAAATTGCTGCAGCATGAATCTTTATGGAAGAGAAAGACAAACCTTTGTCCAATAACTCAGTAAGATATTGAAGAGCCACACTCAAATTAGGCTCTGAAATCTCCAAATTCTTTGCTGTACTCCAAAATAAAAATCTCTTCCATTTTTCATGACACTCTCCTAGTACTAGGCCTTCTAGCTTCCATAATCACATTTAAAACTTGTTGAGGAAGCTGAGACCTACCATGTTTCAACACAGAATATGCCAAGCTGTGAGATGAAGAGAATGAAGCTTGACATTGAGCAGATGACCGTCCTTCTGAGATAACAGATGAGGAATCAGAGGTAAAGGCCATGGAGGCTTCTTTACAAGACTCCTTAGAAGTGGGTACCAGTGTTGCCGAGGCCAATCTGGAGCTATCAAAATCATCCTTGGCCTGTCCTGTCTGACCTTTAGTAATACCTTTGGAAGAAGAGGTAGAGGTGGAAAGGCATAGACATGAAGGTTTTTCCAACTGAAAGACAGAGCATCCACTTTCCAAGCTGTGTGATGAAACCCCTTTGTGCAATACTTTGGCAGCTGGTGGTTTAGTGGAGAAGCGAACAGATCTATGTCTGGAGTTCCCCATGACACTGTCAATTTCTGAAATACATGAAGATCCAGTTTCCACTCGTGGGGATCCATGATTTGTCTGCTTAATACATCTGCTAGGAGTTCTGTGCTCCTGGCAGAAACCTTGCCTGAAGAGTCAGTTGCAGGCTTAACGCAGTCTCCCATAAAATCATTGCTTGCCTGCATAGAGGATAAGAATGTGTTCCCCTTGCTTGTTGATGTACCACATGACAGTTGTGTTGTCTGTCAGAATCAACACCTGCCCTGGAAGAAGTAACTCCTTGAACGCCATCAATGCAAACTGGACTGCTAACATCTCCTTCATGTTGATATGTAGATGCTGTAGTCTGGCAGGCCACTTGTCTTGTATCCACTTTCCATTTAGATGAGCTCCCAAGCAGTGTCCGAGGCATCTGTCGTTAAAATCTGACTCGCCTCTGGCCGGGTCACAGAGAGTCCCTTGTTTAGGTGACATTCCTGAGCCCACCACAAGAATTCCTTTTGAAGGCAAGGTATTATTTGAATGACAGTGTCCAAATCTTGGCAGTGCTGTGTCCATACATTTTGAGATACCATTGCAGCTTCCTCATATGCAGTTTGGCATTGGGAAGCACCAGAATACAAGATGCCATGAACCCTAATGCTTGAAGGACTGTCCTTGCAGTCAGCACGGACTGATGAGATAGTTGATGGAAGTAAAGTGACAGACTCTTTTGTTTGTCCGGGGTTAAAAGGCCATCTGGGCTGCTGTATTCAGTCTCACACCCAGAAAGCACATGTCTTGAGAGGGTACTAGACTGGACTTTATTTCGCTCACAGAATACCCTAGGCATCTTAGCACTGCTATGACATATTCCAGATGCTGTAGAAGGTGTTCCTTTTCTTGAGCCAGAATCAGGCAGTCGTCCAAGTAAGGATAAATTTGAATGCCTTGAAGCCTGAAGTAAGCTATCACTGGAGCCAGAACCTTTGTGAATACTCTGGGCGCAGTAGATAAGCCAAAGGGCAATGCAGAGAACTGATAATGAAAATCTCCAGTTCGAAACGCAGATACTTTCTGCAACTTAGCCTTATGGGCACATGAAGGTAAGCTTCCTTGAGATCCAAAGTTACCATCCAGTGATCCTTGCCCAGCAGAGGTAACAGTTGCTGTAACGTCAACATCTTGAACTTGGGAATGTCCAGATAAGTGTTGAGGATAGATAAATCCAAAATTGGTCTCCACGTGTTCCCCTTCTTTGGCACTAGGAACAGGCGAGAATAAAATCCAAGCCCCTTTCTGACACAGGGACTGGCTGAATAGCCCCTATCTGGAGTAACTGAGAAACTTGCTTGTGAGCCTCTTTTCTTTGTGGAGGAGGAACATCTGGCATGCCTTTGAAAGGGGGCATTGTGTGGAAATAAAATCTGTACCCGTGATGAATGATATCCAGCACCCATCTGTCTTGAGTGATTAAATCCCAATTTTCTTTGAAAAGAGACAATCTTCCTCCCAAAGGAGCTGCCAGACGAGTCCACTGGCAGCTGAAAAGGCAGGTCATTGGTTCTGCTTACGAAAGGACTGACCCCTGCCCTCACCAGAAGTCTGAGCAGGTGAACTGTCTGATCTAGGCCTAAAGAACCTTGAGCCCTGCCCCTACCACGCCTAGATCTACCCCTAGACTGGGAACCATAAGCAGGATATGTCCACCCCTTAGCAGGCCAATTTCTACTAAACTTGGAGGCTGCACCTGCAAAATCTTTAACAGTCTGCATAGACTTAGCTTTGTCCTCCATTTTCTTTAAAACTGCTTCCACAGGCGGTCCAAACAACACATCAGACTGTAAAGGAGCATCCAAAATCCTGGTCTTAACATGCTCAGCTAAATTCTGATCCTTCAACCATGCATGTCTGCGAAGAACAGAACTAGTAGCAGCCACCCTCGAGGAGGCCTGAACAGCATCAAAACCACACTGCAAAGAATGCTTACCCACTTGTTCAGACACATGAACCAAATCCAGCAATTCTTTACACTCAATACCTTCCGCCAAAGCATCCACCTTAGATTTCAATTGTGAAAGGAGATAATTCTGATATTTCAGCATATGAAATTGACAATTCAACGCCCTCATGGCTAGAGTGGAAGAAGTATACTGTTCCTTACTCCACCCAGCCAAAGCCCTTGCCTCTTTATCAGAGGGTACAGGATTTTAACCACAGAAGCTTTAACACCTTTAGGCCCCTGAGAAACACTTTCTGGGTCCGCCCTGGGACGCTTAAACAAATACTTATGAGCTTGGGCACCCTATAATACCTATCAGGCTTAACAGGAGCAGGAGGCAAGGAATCAGGGTTCAGAGAAGCCTCTGCAAAACATCCTCCACCACATTCAACACAGGAGGAATAGCTAAGGGCCTATGCTGGGGCAAAACAAGAATTCCCTAAGCCTTTTCTGGAGTCAGAGTAATCTTGGCCTTCCCATTTAAAGTGCTCCCTCATGGAGTGAAGAGTCTCTGAAAATGAAAATCCTCAGGAGGAGAAGCTGAAGGAGTGGAATCATCCACATCAGAATCAGAATAAGTAGGAAACTCTTGCAAGTCTTCCACAGAAGACTCTGAAGCCTGTGAACACTGTTCAAAACTATCAAACTCTTGTTCCACCCTAGGCCTCTTATCAGGTGGGGGCATAGAACCTCTAATCAGAGTAATCAAATCTTCTGCCATTTTAAGCATATGTTTCTTAGGCACAGAGCCCGAAATGCTAGGAGAAGCCCCTACAGAAGCTGAACTTGGCCTTCCTCTAAAAGAAGCTTTGGCAACAGAAGGAGAGGCCCTAACTACCTTGGGAAGAGAGGGAAGAACAGTTACCTGAGAAGCCCCTCAGCCTGGCCTACCTCCTGAGAGGGCACATCCTGTAACAGTAAAGTATCTGCCTGAGACTCCATAGAGACTCCTGGCAAAACCTCTGGCTCCCCTGAGCCTTCTAAAGGACCGACGTCCGGGACTGCGGTTCCTCACCCCTAGACTTCACTGTTTTGTCCTTGCGCTTCTTAGATGAAGCAGGCGACGGAGCATCCGACGGCATAGTATAATTGCAACGCTTCCCAAACACTAACCTAGCACAATCAAGCCTCCTCTTAATAGTGCGCTTGTTAAATCTAGCACAAGAGCGGCAACCAACAACGTCGTGCTCAGGCCCTAAACAAGGTATACACAATGTATGATAATCCCTATGCGGTATCTGCTTCCCACAAGAAATACAGTTATTCACTTTTTCTGACATCCGTTAAATACTGAGGCAAGAAAAACCAAAATGTTCAACGGGTTACTTAGCCAACTCTGTACTCGGTCTGAAACTCCGGTTCGAAAATCTCAGAACGCCAACCTGCACTCGCAAAATTGCTTCTGCATCGGACCATGCGGCAAAAAAGACTGAGGAAATGACGCCGGTCATGCGCATTAGTACCCTGACGTACTGACGTCAGTCTAAGGCGCCATGACCGACGTCAGCCTTATACTCTGGTATTCGGGCCGACTGGGACGCGGACTATACCCAATTGTCAGGACTGCAGCAAGGGAAGACGAAGAACATCTTGAAATGGGTCCTGTTTTTTACTGAGGCACCAATAGGAGAATCTTTTCCATTTTAATAAATAGTTTCTCCTGGTACTTGGTTTCCTGGCCTCCTGCAGGACATTGAGTATGTCCTCTGAATATAGGTGCCTAAAGGGCATCAGAACTCATCACCCACACTGTCAGTTTGAGATTGAGAAGATGGAGATGAATAAGGGATCCCGGTCTTGTGTGATTGGGTAGAAATGGTGAGGTAACCTGTGGTGATTGCCCTGGGCTAGAAGGCAAAGTAGGAAAAAAACAATCCTGTCTTGGCCAGAAGGGAGTCACTAACAGGATTTTTTGCTTTGTCCTTCTGTATTTTCAGGAGGACTTTGTGAATCAAAGGAAATGGAGGGAAGGCATAAAGGAACATTCCCTCCCATGAAAAGGAAAAGGCGTCCAGCCTCCAGGCTTGTGAATGGGGAAGCCCTGGGGATTTGTCTGTTCTGGGAGAAGGCAAAGAGATCTGCCTGACGAATGCCCCATCTGTGAATTAGATCCAGAAATACTTCCCTGTGAAGCATCCATTTGTGGGAGGGTGTTAAAGTTCTGCTCAAGGTATCTGCCATCCTATTGCATTCTGAAGGAATGTAAACTGCCTACAAGTGACTCTGTAGCGCTGCTAGCAGGGACCAGATTTGAATTGCAAGACTGCAGGGAAGGTAAGACTTTACTCCTCCCTGTTTGTTTATATACCACAGAACTGTCATGTTGTCTGTGATGACCTTCAGGGTGCCTGGCAGAAGGATGTCTTGAAAGGCCTGTATTGCCAAGGAAAGGGCCCTTAGCTCTTTTAGGATGATGTGGTCCTTACTTTCTTGAATAGACTACTCCCCCTGTATTTTGTGCTGGGTGTTGGCATTGTGTAGGATAGCGCCCCAACTGAGATCTGATGTGTCTGTGTAAATATACTGTTTGGGTGGCAGCGGCTGCAAGCGTACCCCTTGACTGAGGGTAACAATAGCAATCCACCAGGAGAGCTCCCTTTTTAAACAGGAAAGAAGAGGATGTTTTGTTTCCAAGGGATAAGAGTGTTGGTTCAAAACGCACTGAAACTTCCTCATGTGCATCCTGGCTAGAGGGATCATGGGAATCAAGGAAGCCATGTATCCTAGGATTCTGAGAAACTCCCTTGCTGAGATGGTTGGTAGACGTAGCAGGGAGTGGAAGAACTCAGTAAGAAATTTCACTCTCTGGGCAGGGACAAAGACTGAAATCAAGTCTGTGCTTATCCTGCACCTCAGAAAAACAAGATCTTAGAAAGGAGCCATTTGAGACTTTAGGCGATTCACCATGAAGCCTAGGCTCTGCAAAAACGTACAAACCATGTCTAAGTGTTGGGACAGGGTGAGATAATCTTGGTGCAGGATAAGGAGGTCATCCAAGTAGGGATAAATTTGTATGCCCTGCAGTCTACAGTGTGCAATGACTGGGGCTAGACACTTTGTTAATACTCTTGGGGCTGTGGAGAGCCCAAAGGGTAAGGCAGAGAACTGAAAATGTGAAGAACACACTTAGAAATGTAAACATTTTCTGTAAGTGGGATGAATAGGGATGTGAAGGTAAGCATCCTTCAGATCTAGGAAGGCCTTTAAGGCTTGCTGAGGAATAAGGGGAAGAAGGTGCTGTAATGTGAGCATTTTGAAGGTAGGCACCTTGAGGAAAAGACTGAGGTGGAATAAGTTGAGTATGGGTCTCCAAGGACCATCTTTTCTTGGAGCCAAAAACATCCTGCAATAAACCCCTTGACCAACTGATCATCGAGTACCTGCTCTATAGTTCCCTGAGAGAAGAGTTGGCTCAGGATAGTGGGGAAAAAGTGGAAGCTGATTTGGTGGGGGTTGAGGAACTCCCTGGAAGGGTGGAATTGTCCACCAAGTCATGATGTATCCCTTCTTGATGATGGAGAGCACCCACTTGTCTGTGCTGATTTTCTGCCAGGAGGGCAGAGAAAGGGCTAGGCGTAGGGATGGGGGGGTGGAACTGGGTAAGGGAAGAGAGTCACAGTAGAGGAGCTCTATCTGGGTCTGACTGCCTCCGAAAGGAAGAAGGTGTAGGGGTAGTAGAAGATCTTGGAGCAGATTGTTTCCTAGGATATCTCTGTCCCCTAGACTGAGTTGGAGAGGGATGAGAGGACTGCCTCTTGACAAAGCTAGGCTTTTGAGGGTAATTTCTATGGAATTTGGGAACAGGTAAAACCAATAAATGTTTAAGATTTTGTAAGTCATTACCTTTTTCCTGCACAGACTTAAGTAGCTCTGCAGACGCAGCTCCAAAGAAGGCTTTGTTATCCAAAGGGGCATCTAACAACTTAGCTTGGACATTCAAAGGTAAAGGCTGAAGTCTCAGCCATGAAAACCTCCTTAACACAGAACCAGAAGCAGCAGACTTTGAAGACGCTTCTACAGCGTCATAGCTGCACTTAATAGCATGTCTGATCACTTGAGAAACTGTGGACAGAAGGGTACTCAGTAGGGTACTCAGTTGAGCCTTAGCTGATAAGTCTGGAACCTCAGACAGAAGAGCAGAGGCCTTGGTCAGGGAGTCTAAAGCAAACTTGGCCATGTGGGTCTGATAATTAATAGCTGTAATGGCCAAGGTGGAAGTAGTATATATTTTCTTCCTCAACATGTCCATAGATTTACTGTCTTTATCGGCAGGGAAAAAGGAAGTGGAAGGTAGTTGCCCAGAGGACTTATCAGCTGACACTGCAATGACTGGAGGGTCTGCTGGAGGGTTCTTGAAAAGGTACTGCTCCTTTGCAAACACTTTATAAAATCTGTCTGGTCTCTTAGAAGCAGGAGGCTGTGACTCTGGGCTCTGGGAGCAGCAGAAAAAACATCCTGGAATGCTGAAAGCAAAGGTGGAACTGCAGATGGTGAGGGCTGCTCCATCTGCAAGAGTTCAAAGTATCTCTTTTTAGTCTAAGAAACATGTGAGAGCTCCGACTTGAAATGTTGCTAAAGCAGGGAAATGGTATCCCCAAAGGAGAAATCTTCTCCAGGGGAGTCAGGAATGAGGGACTCTTCTTCTGCTGGAGTTACAAAATCCTTAGGAGATTCAATCTGAGAGCAGTAAGTTAAAGACTCATCTGAGGAGGAAGACTCTTCCTCATATAGCACCTATGGAACAACTGGTAAGCCTGACTGGGGAATCTGGGTCTGCAGAACCTGAAAGACGTAGAACAGAGTCTGGGAAAAGGTCTCCCAGGGTGGAGTAGGGTCTTTTGTGCTGTGTTTCATCTTCTGTTTTCTTTTTAAAGAGGTAAAAGGAGCAGTAGTAGGCCTGGGTGCCGACGTTATAGTGAATGGCAAGCCAGTAGTAGGCCCCTCTGAAGCCATGTGCCATGGTTCCCCCTCACCATCAGGCTCTGATGGTTGAAAAACCTCAGCGGACAGTACTCTGGGTATCCGCTGAACCGGCTTCATTTCGGTTCCCAGTTGCAGCGAAATACCAGATGTCCAAAGCGATCCTGGGCTGCCACTCACCTTGAGAATCTCACAGGACAACTGAAGCGCAGCTTGGGAATTGGGCCTAACTTTCTTGGCCTTTTTCCTAGGTGGCTCCTCGGAAATGCCTGCTCCGCCTTCCATTCAGGATCCCAAATGTCAGAGATGCTGATTCTCTAAATAAAGATTTAAGGCCACCAGATGGCTTCTAAGGGTTTTGGAAAAAAAGATTGGCAAATGTCACAGGACTTGTAATTGTAACCAGCCCCTAGACAAAATAAGCACTGCTCGTGTGTGTCCTTATGTGGAATTTGTCTTCCACAAGCACACTTTCCCTTTATAGATGACATGTATGTCTGAAAAAAGCAAAGAAATAAAAAAAATACCACAAGGGTACTTATCTCAGTATGGACAGCTGGAAAACAATAGTCAAAAATGGGTGGCCAAAGTCGAACAAACACTGGATTTCTGAGACTGGAGATCTGACGTCTGAAACACACTGCAGCAGCAAAGTTCTGAGTTGGGTACATGCAGAAGTGACAGATATAGTCTACATCAGTTTATGGCCCCTGCATGCAACGTCACACGTACCGCTGTTTCTAAAGAATTTGGTATACTGGCTGGATGTCTAAGGTTATGAATACTGCAACATGAAACTAGAAGGCCAACCTATGATGATGGAGGGAACAGATATTAAGACAGTATTTGAACTGTGGGGTACAGTGGCATTCTCCTTTCTGGGGTGAGATACTTGATATCAGGTTGTGTCCATGTAACACCCACTGAAGGTGATCTGTTGCATGGGCTGTAGTTGAGACTACTGGTAATTTACAGAGATGCCTAGAGATAGAGTTGTAAAAAGTAGTCTCTGGCTATTAGTAAGGACTGCGACATCTAGATATGGAAAGACTTGTTTCCCTTTGAGTTGTAAATGGTTGCACCCTCTGCCATGCAATTTGTGAAAGCCTGAGGGGCTTTTTGCTCTGCCTCCACAGCAGTTTAGCTATGTCCCTCCTTTCAAGAGGCCTTGAACCGCTAGTGACTGGCTCTGATCCAAAAGCACATGAAACCTTCTGGACAGCCTTGCAATGTTTATGTGGTGGTAAGTGTTCTGAAGGTCCATTAAGCACATCCAGCCATCTGTTTTGAGACGGGGAAAAAGCTACTGACATCATAAGCATTCTGAAGGAGATCCTCTAAGTATTAGTTTTGGCTGCTTAGATCTAAGATTGGCCTGAGTTCATTCTTTTTTGGAACTAAAAGGAATCTTGAATATATTCCTGACATACCTCTCAACCTCTTAGCACAAAAAATCTGGACAAAACCAAAAACAATGGGGGGACAAATTTAAATACTGCTCTCATAAACTTAGAAGGTTGTTAGAATAAAAGGTCTTGTGTTAACATGCATTTTCTGAAGGAAATGAAGTCTGAAACTCAAATGCCTTTCATTATTTAGTGAATTCAGTCCTCACCGATTTGCTACAAAAATCCAGAAAACCATAAATTTTATGAGGAATGGACCAAAAATATGAGTCAAACATCTGGACAGTTGACATAAGTTATTCATGACTATCTTTTGTCTGTTCAG